>NW_021319843.1:91975-141926 GCF_001605985.2 Dendrobium catenatum | reverse complement strand
ATTAAGGAGGCAGCTGCAGCTGTTGTGTAATTGAAATTTTTTTTTTTTTTTTTGCATAAAATTTCCGGCGTATAAAAATTTCGACGGAAATATTTTTCCAGCGGAAATTTCATCGGAAATGCGTCGGAAATATTTCCGACGCATTATTTTGTGCCGGAAGTCCTTTTACGACGCGCGTGAAACCGGCGCAAAAATTTCCGCCGGAAATCCGTCGGAAATGCTATTTTCTGACGGATTTTGGCCATTTTTCCGACGAAAATGGCCGCCGGAAAATGACGTTTTTTCTGTAGTGCCACTTGCTACGTTGTCGGAGAACAAAGGAGAGGAAGATGAGAGAAGGCAGAGAGAGCAGAAGAGAGAAAGCTGAGCGAGTCATTTTTTTTATCATATATATTACGAGATTTCTTGAATCCAATTTCTATTTTCAAATTTTATCTATCCTAAGATGAAAAAAATATAATATCTCTCATTTCACCATACAACTATTAATATTTGATAAATATCATCACGTTGAATATTTTAAAAAGTTCAAATTAAAATTTTATTGGTAAGTTTATCATGTTGTTATTTTAATTAAAATGAATACATACATAATGAGTATAAAATGACCATATGTCAATGTAATACATTTGGGCATTAAATACTTGATGTGCACTAATTTGCTATTCATCTGGTCTAACATACATTTTACTACAATAAATTTATTTATATTAATGAGCATAGTTGATAAATCTACATGTTATGAGCATTCCATATGATCTCTATATGATGTATGTTATTTTGACATATGTGATATGAAATTTGTATAAAAATAAAAAAAACCGCTGCATGAGAATGATTGACTAATTCAAATTAGTTGGCTATAAGTTACCATATATAGGTACAATCTTTTCTTTAAATAAGATTTATAATGTAATCCTAAGTAATATGAAAAGAGAGGCATAAGAAGACTAACTGATATAATATAATATGTTGATTGGCAGGAACTGACGACTTCTTATATGTAAGTTACATGACCTGCGATTTGTAATATGAGACTGATTTCTGATAACAGGACTTCTATGATTGAGACTCATTCTTATTTGGTTTAAAGGGCCTACCGAACTTGATATATGAAAAAGATCATAGGTAGCTAGATATCTTACCTTATATATTTATATGACATAAGCATTTGTTATGCATTGTATAAGTAATATAATTTAATATGATACAAATATGTTACATAATTTGACTCATACATACATATGACAAGGTTGAATAATTGATTCAAAGATATATGATATAAGAAACAAATGATATACATGTTATATTGCATATAATAAAACTACATAATGTACATGCATTGATACCTAATGTTGTACGACATGTAGAGAACATATATTAATTAGCTTGATATGACAGGTATACTGATATACATGAGATGAAATTTATAATAATGTAAAGTATAGTTCTTTGAAATGTAGAGATTCATAACATAAATGGTATATCGTAACTTAGCATTGATATGTAAATGACATAACATATTGATTTTTATAAGGTTACTAATCAATAAATCATATTTATATTGCTATTGATTTCTATTGCTCATATGAAATGGTACTGCTCATATTGACTGTTACGTGATCTTACAATTGCATGTTTATACTAATCTGGGCTAAATGATTACATACATATTATTTCATTACTTTGCATTGATTTATATGTTCTAGTAATCTACTATTATGTTAGCTCACTCCGTTGTTTTTAAATATTTTTTGAAGAGGGTAAGAAGGAATGGAGTAAGGCAGATCACTAGTTTTATTTTCTGTATTTTGAGTTTATTCTTTTGTGGCCAAGAATAAAGAATGGTAGATTGATATTATACAATGAATTAGTGGCTATTGTACATGTATTTTGAAAAGGATAACAAAACTTACAAATTGATGAAAATGATTATTAATTGTTTCCACTGGTTTTAGTTAATATATAAGATTAGTAGTTTTGATAGATTAATTAAGAAATAAAATAAACGAATATTCTAAATTTAGATCTTGGGGCTTTACAGTAAAGCTTTATTCAATTATCAGAAAGAGCATCATTTGTAATATATGATTTATGCTATGAAATCATTTTTATTTGATTAGCCCTAATGATTTATTTTTCATAAATTATTCCCGTAAAAGCCTTATATCTCTAATGAATTATTCTCATTTTATCTTATATGTTTATGTGCATTATCATTACACAATGCTAATTAATAAGATAAACTCCCCCTACTGCTATAAGTATTCTAGCACACAATAAAATTTGAGAACAAAAATGATGTTTATGGTTATAATGACTATACTAACAATTTAGATCAAATAAACAAGTCATGAAATTATGCTATAAAGAGACTAATGTAATCTAAGCTTAGTAAAAAAACATAATAAATTGATTTATTTCCCTTCTAGGTAGATCCAATATGGAAGTATTTTTTATGTTAAGATTATTTATGAAGAGTATATAAATTAAAGAAAGGGTTTTTTATATATTTTTAATTAATGTTGAGAAGGCATAGGTGTTATATACAAAAGAAATGTGGATGCCAAATATATATTGATGTTATATACAAAAGATATTCATAATGAATTGTCTTAGGCTTCGTTTGAGACAGTTTTTTTATTGCTTCTTAAAGCAGCTTTCTAGTATAAAAAAATTATTTATTGTACTAAAAAGCTGTTTTAAGAAGCAGTAAGAAAGTCGTCCCAAACGAAGCCTTAGTGTCTCCATTATATATATAACTGATAAAATTTTGATCAATGAGATATCCATTACATTAAGTGAAAATTCAAAAAAATGGAGGAAATATTTTGAACATAATTAGAAGAACAAAAATTAAGTTGAAATAATGCAATTTTTATGCATTTAAAAATAGCAATTAGCATCCATTATTATAGGAAAAATAAGGTTATGTGTTTTAAATATTTCCTATAAAAGAAGAGAGAGATATATAGATGAGAATATAATTTTTTAGAGTTAAAGCTAAATGATTAAGGATCTGTTTAGATTAATTATAATTTTTATAAAAGTAATTGTAAAGCTGCTATGGAGAAAATAACTTTTTTTTAATCTATTATAGAAAGCAAATTGTTAATGAAAATAATTTGTCAAACAAAAATTATGGTTGTAATCTGTAAGGCGAAGCAGCAGGAAAGTTATCCCAAATGAAGCCTAAGTTAGCGATCTGCGTCAAGAATTCTATTTGATATGAGGATATCATATAGGTTTTAAGATAAAATTTAAAAATTGGAATTAGGACAAAAATGTTGTATGCAAGCAAATGTTAGGCTGTAAAAATTAAAATTCTTTGATGTCTAAATTGATTTCGACAGAAATGAAAATATAATGATGAATCTGTGACACAATAATAAAGTGATTAATAAACAAAATAATATTAAAATCATCAAAAACCATAATAAGTAAACGTAAAATTTTGGTTGGGATGACTTTTCTACGTCTTTTAAAGCAGATTTTTAGTATGCAAATTTTTATAATAAAAACTACTTTAGAAAACATTAAGAAAGCTTATCCTAAGGCTTTTGGAAATATGATTTGAGAAGAACCAAATTAGTGTTTTGCTTATGTATCTTGGAACAATTATTAGGTCAGGTGATCTGACTTAGCTCTACGTTCGGACGCCAATAATATGTCGCCACATGTTCTCATTCTTTACCGCACGGCCCGATGACCCGACCCGGACCGGAACCCAGGATTGCTATGTTCGCGTATTTCTCGGTATTGCTCGGTATTGCTAGGTATAGCTTGGCAATAACGAGAAATTAATACCGCTCTGTGAAGACCAATACCGAGCAATACTGAGTTTTTAGCAAAACTCGGTATTGGTCTTCACATAATGGTATTTCTCGTTATTGCCGAGCAAAATCAATCAATACCGAGCAATACCGACTTGGTATTGTTGATAAAAACTCGGTATTGCTCGGTATTAGTCTTCACAGAATGGTATTTCTCGTTATTGCCAAGCAAAATCGACCAATACCTATCAATACTGAACAGTGCCTAGCAATACGCGAACATAGCAATCCCAGGGCCGTTCCAGGTCGGGTTGACGGGCTGCGCGGTAAAAAGTAAAACACGTGGCACTATTTTACTGACGTCCGAACGTACAGCTACGTCAGGTCACCGGACCAAATAAAAGTTCTGTATCTTGCCATCCTTAATTTACAGCTCAATGTGAAGCTGATGTGAATGGCGTGGCGTGCAACTTTTCATTTTTCTAAAGAGTTTTTGATAGGTGGAGGCCGTCGGGCTGTCAAAAAAATCTCCAACAACTTTCATTTGGCTTCATATGAAGCTCTCGTTAAGTCGGCCAAACACGAATAGATATTTTGACCCAACTCAAATTCAATTGATATGGACATAACCTATTTAATAAACGTATAAAAAACAAAAGTAGGTCATAATTCGATCTGCTAGTAATTCGAATCCAACTCAATAACTTATTTTAATTGAAAAATATTTTTACAAACTTGTAATCATAAATTTAGATTAATTAAAATATAAAAGATTTTATTAATAAATAAAAGATTTAAGAGAAAATATTAAATCGGGTGGAGACAAATTATTTGTTGATACTCCTATTTATAATGTTTCATTATGTTTGCTTTAATTTTATATAAGTTATTTAAGAAAAGCTTAAATTTAATATTTTTTAATTAATTCGAGTTAAATTCGAGCCACACCCTGACAACTGAATTCATAACAAGTCGAACACAAATATATCATTCATGAATAATTTTAAACATGAGTTGAACTTGAGCAAAAATATTTTCAAATAAGTAAAATATGAACAAATAATGAGCTCGTCCAAACTCGGCTCATTTACAGCTCTATAACCTAGCAACAGGTCTTGATTTGGTGAAATTATTACGTGCGGTTATCAGACGCCGTTAGGAGGCCAATCAGGAAGCATCACGTCACCAATGCCTTATGTACCGTTACTATGTATCACTGTGTATTGGATGACGTGATGCATCCTGATTGACCTTCAGATTGTCTAGTGATTGCACGTAATAATCTTAATTTCCTTGAATTGAGGATGAGGGCAATACTTGTAATTTTTCAATGTTTCAGTGGCTATCTATGTTGCTCGTTTCATTTAGTCACACCTTCCATGACTAGATAGAAACCCAAGTTGCAAGTTGACTTGTCCGCTGCTAACTCTTTGGACCATGTGGAAAAATATTCATTCTTCTTTGCTGGTGGTTCGATACTTAGGATTTAAGGCTTGAGATAGTTTTTTTCATGTGTTGTTTTCAGGTGGTAATTATAAATTTTATTTTATTATTATTTTTTTAACTATTAAAAAATATTATATTATAAAGCTGCTATCTGTAATAATTTTAAAAAACTATATTTTCCAAAAAAAAAGCTATAATAACGAAGCCTAAGAAAAATGAGAATATAATTTTCATGTTGTATATGATTTAATGATTTAAAAATAAAACTTTTATGCTATATATAGTTATATAAAAATTTTTGTTCAAATTTTGCGATACCGTCCACCATTGAAGAGTTATTTGGAACATTTATAAATTAGATGGATGCTCATTGTACTAGTTTGAGTTCGAATAGTGCAATTTTAATGGGAATAAAGTTGTAAACGAGTCGAGTCGAATCGAGTATTTATCTAATCAAGCTAAATTTGTTTAATTTTTATAGAGTTTGAGCTCATTAACTAACCTTAAGCTCGGCTCATTAGAAGAAAGTATAGGCTTGAACTCAGCTCGATTGCTAGAACTCGTTTGAAAAGCTCGAGCTTAACTCGATTTTTGAGCTTATTTTTATTAGTTTAAATTGACAATTTAAGTTTTTTTAAGATTTTTTTAATATAAAATCAATTTAAAATTATTAAAATATATTATACAAGGCTAATTTAAATTATTTTTAAAATATATTTTAGTTAATTGAGCAGATCAACAAGCTTATAGGTCGAGCCAGGCTGAGCTCGAGCTCAAACTTGTTTAATTACAAGCATGAGTATATGCTCAACCTCAAGCTCATACTCGTTGCTTGATAAGCTCAACTCATTAGCCCGTAAATGAGCCGACATAGAGCCAGTCAAAAAGATAAGTAATTATGACCTCAATGATCATAATGACTTGACTTGAAGAGAGTAGACCAAAAGCTACTCTAAAAGAGAAGTTAATAATCTCAACCGCCATAGCCACATATTATTACCATCAATATTTTAAAAAATTTTATGCTTAAACATTATTGAAATAGTCATCTCCTTCAAAATATCTTGCATCATCTAATTGTATCCACCCATACCATATCCTTTAAGACTTATAATGCAAATTTGTTGTTGCCATTATTATTACCACATTTAAGCACACACAGACTTTATTTTTGGCACAATCATTTCCTTCTAGACTTGCACCATAACCTTGCTTGCATCATCGTCATCATCTCTTTCAAGACTTATATTGTAGTCGAGTTTGCATCACAAATGTCTCCTTTTGAATTGTCATTACTTCACATAGTCATAACCTTCTATGTCAAGGCATACACAATAACCCTATTAATGTTGAAGTCACTCGATATCTGAACAACACCATAACTTTACTTATGCCATAATTATCTCCTTCTAAACCTGCATCATAATCTAGTTAATACACAATCATTAGTAATATAACTTCACTTGTTTTATAAATATCTCTTTAACAATTTATAAATAAGCATGCTTAGGAAATAGTCATCTCCTTCAAAATATATAATGTAATCTTTTTTACACTCTAGATGTCTCCTTTTAGATATGTGACACAACCTTATTTCTATTTCATTCAACTTCTTCAAGGCTTGCATAATAACTTCTCATGTGCAACAATAATCTTGTTTCAAATTTATGGTATATCCATATTTATGTCAAAAGCATAAAAATCTATATCATAATTTGGCTTATGTTGTAATTATCTCTTTCTAAGACTTTATTATAAGCTCACTTTTATTATAACCATTGTGAATTATATTATAACCTTGCTTATATTATAATATCATCACATCTAGACTTATAGTCAGGCCCCAGAATCTAAAGTGAAGGAATTTCTTTTATATTTTTTTTTTCATACTATTATCCTTTTAATCTCATTATATTCATTTATCAACTAGATTGATAAACATCCAGAGCTAATTAATTACATTAAAGAAATATAAATAGTAAAAAAATATAATTCACATTATTATAGTAGTCAATATTTATATCATGTAGATAAAAAGTCCAAAACAGTACATATAATAACTTTCATAAGCTACAAAATAATATATAAACTAGAGAGTTGAAACAAAAACTACATTAGGATCCCAAGTTAGCCTCAAGTTGAAGGCTTCTTAACTAAAGTTATTAAATCATGTAGTGAGTGAATAACCCGGCAAAAAATTAAAATCATACAACTGAAATCAATGTAAGCCAAAAGAGAAGCTATATGCTTTAAATCAAATAAGGAAATCTATATAAGTCACATGTATCAATCAATCATTCTATCTTTATCATACAACCAGTTTCATCCAATCATATCATTCAATCATTCTAGTTAATCTATTAGTTATGCAATATATTAGTATCAGTATTCATATTCAATAATAGTGTCAGTAATCAATAATAATAATTATTATTAATTAGTATCAGCACAATAATCAATATTCTATCAAATATTCAGATGAGGGTATCTTGAGGATATCTTGCTCTTGCACTTATAACTAATAATCAGTCACCCCTTATGATTCTCAATCAATGAACTCCTTATAACTCTTCTTGAATCACATGACAGTTGCCCCGACTCCTTATAACTCTCACTCAATCTCCAGCTCCCTATGACTCTCATCCACTAACTCCTATTGTGTTAGAAGAAATAAATATGTATAAATCAAAATCATCAAAAATAGAAGTAAGAGGAAAGTGCTTGTAACGAATAGCATAATTTTTGTAAAAAGAATGACAAACCAAAATTCCCTAAGGAACATTCTCTCTCCTCCTTTCTCTCCCCTCTTGCCCCTTTTCTCTTCCTTGTCTTCAAATTCTTCTTCTCCAAGAAGCATGAGAGTGAGGGAGAGGTGAGGGTGGCAGTGATATTTATATTAAAATATATTAAAAGAACACTTTTAGTGGTTTAGCACCGTAGCAGTCAGATCTAATGCCACAGCTCTTCACATCAATTTTAGAGTTACTATAGAACAAAGACACAAGCATTGTAGTAGTATATTATGGCACCATTGTGCTCTCATGCATAGCGTCGTTGTGCTTCACTTCATATAAAAAATTTAGATTTTCATATTTTTTTATTTTAAAATACTTTCATATATTTGAGTTGTTACACTTATGCTATAATTTTTCTCATGCTTAGTGATCTCCATTTAAGCACATAAGTCAAGTTGGATTGCACTAATGTTTTCTTCTTCAAGTCCTATGTCAAAACCACAATGACAACACACATCTTTTTTAAGACGTGCAATAACCTTATTTTTTCCGCAATCATCTCTTTTTATAAATATTAGATGATATTCAATTGAGCCAAATACTGTAGGTTTTTCCTTTAGGTAGAATTTTTATGCATATAAGAAAATTTTGGCACTTTCCTTTCTTTAATTAACTTCTTGTATATGTGTTATAGAAAAAAATAAGATCAATTTTTTTAGCACTCAATAATATATTATTTTTTATGTAAAGTCACAAATTATGGTACTAGTATCAAGTGTGTATAAGTCATTTGTGTTGTATCCAAATTTATATGTGTGACCTCAAATCATACTCAGAAGACTAGCAATATTATTAGGTAATAAAAGCAGAAGAAAATTGAAAGTAGGAAATAGAACTATGAGGTTTTATTACTTTATGTTAACAATACAATTGACATAAGTCTCAAAATACATCTCAACTATGTATTTATAGGGTCCAGAGATTTACAGGAGAGGCTATACCCATAAATGACAAAATAATATGGACTATGACAAATTGGTTGATGATACTTTGCTAATTACATGTGGAAAATAACTATCAATGTGGCCCAAGGATGCTCTTGGCAGGTGCCTCTGGTCTTCTTTGCCAAATGATTAAGACACCATTGGTGAGTGCTTGGGATTGAGTCATTGATTGGGTAGCACAATCCATCTCTTGATGAGTGTGAATGAAGCTCGCCTATTGGTCATACAAGTGGCTTCTCTGGCAAGGGAGAGTACACTAAGGGTGAATGCCAACCTTAGCCAAGTGATCCTGAGGCAAGTTCGCGTAATTCAAGTGCCCCAATTAGATGACTTCGTTTAAGATGAGTGTCATCGAGAAAGGTGCTCCCTAACTAGGGTAAGTGTGTTTTAGGTGAATGCTTCATGATCGAGGTGAGCATCCTTCTTAGTGTAGCTCCTTTGAAGTGAGTTTGACTAATCTTCTTTGATTCCTCATTGAGCCTATCAAATCTCCATGGCTCACTTAAAGTAAAGATGAGTTAGATAATTTACATCAATTGTTAAATTCAGAATTTGTCTGTGAATCACACCTAAATATATTGAGAATACCGAGTGAAAAAGTGAAAAGGGAAATAAAGAGAGAAAAGAAATTCTAGAATGAAAGGCTTTGTGATTTTTATAAAATAAGATTGAGTATAGAAGTTGCATAAATTGATCTCACTCGTTAACCCTCTGTTTATATATTTATGTTGGGGATTGAGTATTATTGAATGAATCATATATATAGCTGACTATATAGGAAATAAGAGAAAATGCAAGAACCATATAGCTTAATTAGAATGCATGAATTGATGAAGTTATCTATCAAGCTCTCAACTAAGTCATTAGCTTGACATGTTTTAATGGACAAATAGCTTAATAATTATCTTTCATGTAAAGGAAATCACCCAATTGAGTAGTAACTAGGGCTAACTTCATATGTTATACTTATTACAACTAATGATAGTCCGCACTTGCCTGCCTCATATGAGTTCTTGAATCATAGTCGCCTGATCGAGGCGACTTCGTTTGTAATATAAGAAATCTCTTTCGAGCTGAGATAATGTAGTCCAACATAGCTTAGCTTAAATTGAGGTAATTAGGATTGAACCGGGCTTTCCAAGTGGATGCAAATGCATTATCAAAATTATCCTCATATGGATATTACTCTTACATGATAATCATTGTATGCGTGTCAGATATGACAAATTTTCTACAAAAATATAATTATAATAAAAGAAAAATTAAAATTTTCATCTCCCACATAATAATATTTTTTTTATTTAAAAAACACAAAAACAAAAAAAAAAAATCATCCTATATATATATCTATCTAATATCACTATTATTGTCATACTACAACAATGAGAAAATGGCAAAGCAAATCAAGAAAATTGAGAAAGCTATGCCCCCACCCTTGACATATATTTCGAATAATATTTATTTTGATTTGTCTGCTCTTTTTAGAATTTATATTCAAATTCAGTGCATTCGCCTAAATTCAAAAAGCTTTAGACTTCGACGTCAACCAGAAGAGTTAGAAAAGTCTTCCGTTGGGCCACTTATATCACAGTTATGTAAACGATTACACACGTAGTAGTATTAGCCGCAAAAATATTCCCCTTCAACTTTATAATAATACTTCTATCACAGCTCATTGTGGACTTGATTTTTTTTTCTTTTTTTTTTCATTGTGGACTTGATGAGCAATTTTTTTCAGAGGGTTTTGTTTGGGACGGCTTTCTTATTATTTTTTAAAGTAATTTTTTTTGTTCAAAATATTTTTGTACTAGAAAGTTGCTTTAAAAAGCAGCAGGAAAGGTGTCCCAAACGAATCCTAGGACTTTTTTTGTGAAAGTTTTCTAACTGCTTCCTACAAAAAAAAAAATAGTATAAAAATATATTTAAAGTAGCAAAAAATAGTGATAAAAAATAATCCCACAGCCAATTTGCATGGCTTGAATCAGACCAACTTAGCTTGAAACTTTTTTTTTTTTTTTGGATATTTAGTTGTACAACATAGATTACTGTATATAATGAATGTAATTTGACTTAGGATAGAGGCTTAATGCTATTAACTTTGCCTTAAGATTAGTCATTATATACGATATAATTAACTCTATTAATAACAGTGCAAATGCAATAGTTCTTAAGCCCGCTCTAACAAAAACTGCAAAAGATTACATAATTTTTTTACATTTTATAACCCTTAAATTTAATATAAAATGAGTGGACGCACAAATGACTAATGAATCAGCCCTTAATTACAACCTTATATTAATTATATTATCTTAAAATAAGTTAACTATAAGGATTAATTCTAATCCAAATTTTTATAAAGATATCTTGACTTTATTTTTTTCTTCTATCTATTAGGATTGAAAGGGATAGCACATCAAAGATTAAGGTTTTGTTTGAGATAGCTTTTGACCGTTATTTTTTAGGTGCTTTTAAGTAATTTTTGTACTATAAAATTGCTTTAGAAAAATAATAAGAAAGTTATCCCAAAAGAAGCTAAAGGCTTCGTTTGTGATAACTTTCTTATTGCTTTTAAAGTAACTTTCTAATATAAAAATTTCTCGTCCAATTTTTTTTTTAACTAAAAAAATTGCTTTAAAAATAATTAAAAAGTTATCCCAAATGAAACCTAAGATTATGTTATTATTTGTGACTATTAATCAATTTTGGAAGAATGCTTAAATAAGAATTAATGAGATGATGAGTCAATATTATATAATTACAGTCTAAACGGTGGATGGCTAACTCATAGAAATTATTTTTTAATGGAAATTTCAATTCTGTGGAATATGTGAGCTTAGTAAGTTTGACAAGTCTATGAAAAATTAGTGCAATAATGATATCAAAGGTACGGTTGTCAAAACGGATTGACGGGTTGGGCTCAGATTTGACCCGAATATGACTCATGAAATAAATAGGTCAAAAACATTTGATTGCAAATTAGACTTATCAAAATACAATCGAAAATATAAGCAAGATTTGATGGTTTTTCTTTCTAATTTTGGACAATTATTAAAGTAACAACATTCGAACCCGTCTTGATGCAATTTGTGTTAGGACATTCTAATTCAAGTTAGACTCGTCGGAATATGATCGAAAATTTTAGTTGGATTTAACGATTTTTTTTTTTCATTTATTGCTAACTATTTATCAAGAATTCTTTGCACTAGGAAGTTGCTATAAGCAGTAAGAAAGTTATTCCAAACGAAACCTTAGTGCTTACATGATGCATGACTACTAAACAAAGCTATTTTAACATCTATATTCCATCATTAATTTAAGATTAAAAGAAGTTTTATAAGTCTAATTAATTAAGCACTAAACTTTACAAAGCTAATTGAAGATATAATTATGTAATATAGTAGCCATGTGCAAGCTTCTAAACATGATTAATTTCACCATTTAAAAATCTGGATCTGATTTTTTGATTTGTTTAGTTAGTGTATTTTTACTATTTTAAGGCAGTTTGCAGGTACTTAAATGCTCAATTAATGATCATATGGCTGTTAATTTTAAAGCTTCATTAAACTATAATTACTTGATTAATATAGAGGCATAAGATAATATTATTCAATGTTAAAAATAGGTTTTTTTTATTAATTAATAGAAACTTGCCGATTTTACAAATAAATTTGCTCCAAGAAGGCGACTAAAACCTATAAACTCGCCTCAAGTAGGCTACTGCACTCAACAAATTCGTTACAAACAGGCGAGTAAGACCTATCAAGACCAGTATTCGTCGTTGAATGAATCATTAATGGTCAGTGGGATCAGTATTTGAACTTCTGTAGTGAATTTTTTTGAACTCGATGGTCAGTGGCGAACTTCATATTGATGCCATGTCCTATAGGTTCACCTCAATAGAAGACGCGTTCGTTTTTGGATGCTTTATTTGGGCATTCGTCGGATGCTATTTTTCCGCTTCTCAAAACGTGTTCTTTCCGTGGATTGCCTGCTGTTTGGATTTCGGAGGAAGAAATTTCCTCTTTAGCCGCTCCTTTCCAGTTTGCTTTGGTCGGATTTTTTCCTTCCCGTTGCCCAAGTTTAGATGCTATCCAGTGGTTTTTTTGAAATATTAAGCTTTCGGCAGAGGTTTCAGTAACTTTACTTGATTTGTCTCATGTTCTTATTAAACTTGCGAATGATATGGATTACAGTAGAGTTTTTTGTCACCGTTCTTACCAAGTTTGCAATTGCTATATGAAAAATATTAAGTGGTCGTCTGGCCTTGACATTGGAGTGGAATCTCTGATTATCCCAATCTGGATTTATTTCCCGTCTCTTCGGCCTCACCTTATCGCTCCTAAGATCCTCCACGCTTTGGGATCTTTATTTGGTCTCCCTTTGAAAATTAACTCCGCCACCTCTCTTGGCTCGCGGGCTTCTCTAACGCGTGTTTTGGTTGAATTGGATATTATGAAAAGCTATCCTGAGAAGGTTTGGCTTGGTTCTGAGAATTTTGGGCTATGTTTAGCAGGTGCAAATGGAAAATTTTCCCCCATTTTGTGACCTTTGTAAATCCATTGGGCATAAGCGGGGTGATTGTCGTTCATCTTCCATTGTTACTAAGCTTGTTTCCCCTTCAAAACCAGATATTCATGTTAGTCATGAAGCTGTTATTGTGGACATAGGGTGTTTTGAATGAGTCTGTTAATTTATCCTATATCTCTGGGAGTTGATCCGGATGGGTTGGCCGCTAATCCTGTGGTTCCTATTGATGTTTCTACGCTCTTTGCTTTGCAGGTTTATGGTCAGGTTGTGCCTGTGTTTAACCCCGAGCTCCCCCCTGCGTTCCCTGTGGTTGATTGTGATTCACCTGGTAGGCCTAATCCTTATGTTGTGCTTATGGATTCTATGGTGGATGGATATGTTCCAACCATCCATGGATAGCATTTATGTGTTAGTGGGCTGGGGGTGGTAATTGTGATGTTAACCTGCAACATATTATGTCGTGTGCTACTTCTGTGCATGCCCTGTGTGGCTTAGTTTCGGCTGAGATTCCTTGTGTGCTTGCTAAGAAATCAGATTCCTCTGTTTCTCCTTCAAAGAGTAACTCGTATGTTTACCCTGCCTGTGAGGTCTTTGCTCGTTTGGTTGCCCCTACTATCTCTTTCCCTGTGACGCCTACTGTTATAGTTCCTGGCCCTTTTGCTGAGGTTCCAGTTAATTGAATATCACCTGAGGGTTTGTTTTCTCATATGGGTGTTAATTCGGGGGAGAGTGTGAGATTGCAAATTGATTAGCTTCAATGTTCGTCTGATTCCTCTTCGAATGCCAGTGGGGATGAAGAACCTGTGGATGATTTTGCCTTGCAGCATGACCAACCTGTTGTTTCTGTCGCGTCACGTGGGAGGGGAAGACGTGGTAGGAAATGATTTTGGGAATGTGGTGCTCATTTTGGTTGGCTTTGGCTCTTCTCTATGCTTGTTGGATTTATAGTGGTTGTGGGTTTTGGATCACTCGTCGGTTTCCCTCCTTTGGGCTGTGGCTGTGACTGTTTTGGATGGAAGGCACTTTAGTTTATTATTTACTTTTGGTGGTTGCCGTTTTCCTGGAGCATTGTTTCATATTTGAGGCCGCGATTTATGGTTTGTGGGCAATGATGTGGCTAGGGCTCACTTTTCTTAAGCCATAGCTCGTGGCAACCTTTGGTGGTGTGTTTCTTGCTTGTTTCGGATGGCTACTCTCTCACTCCAAACTGGATGGCTCGTGCCTGACTTTGGAGTAGTTGGAAGCCTCTGCAAATTACTGAGCCTGATGGGTTGTTACCCCCCTCTTCTTTGTATCTTTGTAGCTTTTTTTCGTCCTATTTTTTAGCTAGTTGTAACCCCTTTTTTAGTTTGAATATATTTTTGTTTAAAAAAATATTAAAAATTATGCATGAAAAATTTATATTATATACTATTACATAAATTTTTTTCTCAAATTAAATGAAACTGAACTTTATGGTTAAAAAAGTCAGGCAACACATTTTGGACCTCAGAGCAAACACTGAGAAATTCAGGGCAGAGATATAAAATAAGAAAGTGAAAAGGCCCCATCGATGTTTGGCTTATAACAACTTGTTTGCGCAATTGGATCAATTTTCTTTCAGACGATACCGAAATGAAAAAAGTTTGGTCAAAAAAGAGATACAAAGGTAGTTTCTATCAATCATAAATTTAGTTTTTTTCTCGGACTTTTGAAGGAGTGAAGACAATTATATGGAATCATATGGGAAGACTTTCAGAGGTGTTGGCAAATTATTACAGATTTGCCACAATTTGAGTTGCTTCTCATAGTGTAAGGGTGAATGCTTCTCGGCTTATGTTTGAGATTATTACAGTGTTTTATAAAGTTGATTATAAAGTTATTGCGATAAAATATCTGAAATATTTTAGCCGTAAAAAGTAACTTTCTTCTATAGAAAATTACTGAGAAAGAGCGAGAAAACAGTAGTCAAACGAAATTTTGACTGTTATTCGAAAAATGAAACAACTAGAAAGCTATCTCAAATAGATCCCAAAGGAGCTAATAAATAACGTGGAAATTGTTATAATGATTGTTTTATTCTCCTTATGGTCATGTTTTATATAAGTTAAAATAAAATTTAAAGAAATTATTCTAAGGCTTCATTTGGTACAATTTTCGCTAGAAAACTGTTTTAGAAAGCATTAAGAAAGCTATTCCAAACGAAGCCTAAGGATTTAAATCGGAAAAACCCAACATCGGAAGAAAAAAAAACACAGAGTCGCACCACACCAAAAACTCCACTATGAAAATTGGGAGAAATAAATACAGATCTCTCTTCTCTCTCATTCTCTTCTTTCTTACACTGTCCTCACACTCTAAACACAAGAGAAAGTCACGTTAATAACACCAAGAGACACATCATTATGACTGTATTTGTTAATTATTTCTACGTCATTCAAGAAGGAAAGTTGGGCGCTCTAAGATGTACAAACAAACACCATCATAATTTCAATGATAAAAATTTTATACTATTTATATAAATATATTATATTTTTTAAACGTACTTATTTTGAGTAAATACTGTACTTTCTCTATTTACATTTATATGAGAAATTCTTTATAAATTTTTTTTTTAAGTGGTTGAGAGAAGAAATTTCCCTGCTGCTAATGCTATAAGAGCTTCAGACAAATCATTTGACCTCAAAGTCTTCATCCATTTTAAATACCCATTCAAATATAATTGCCCTAAAGTCATCAAAGTGGATACGTGTCAGTATCCATTGCCAAAACTATAATCACTTTAATCTTTTTTTCTTGGCTTTGTTTGGGACGATTTTTTTTATTGTTTCTTAAAGCGCCTATTTAGTACAAAATTTTTAATTTTTGTACTAAAAAACTATTTTAAAAAGCAGAAAAAAACCGTCCAAAACAAAGCCTTTGACAGGATTTTGTTTTCATTATGATCAGCTTGTTTGATGGCTCTTCTCATTTAAATCTAAATATAGGCCATGAGAGTTTGAAAAAATTACAAAATGAAAGAAAAACATTAATATATTTTTTATATCTAGTTCTATGTGAAATAAAAACATTATTATTATTTTTTTCACTTTCAATGTGAACTATATGAAAGTGGCTCAACTTTATTAATATAGTGCACATCTTATATGCACAAGTTATGAAATAATCTATTTAAGTTATTCAAAAGTTTTGGCAGCCACACAATAGTTGGTCAGCTAATTAATTTCCTTAGTCTCCTTCAAGTTGCATTGCATGGGCCATCCCTCCACTTTTAGTATGGGAATGATCATGGTGTAGAGCCATGGTTGTGGTCTCTCATCCATTGGGTTGCTAGAAGTTGATAGATTCATGATAATTTTTTCTAAGTATCTATAGATTCCGAAGGCGAATGTCAATCAATTTGGCAAGTAACACTATATTAATATTGAAATATCTATTGATGATAACTCAACTCTTAAAAGTGTTCTTTTACCTATCCGCTAAAGTCAAGAGAACATATCATCATTTGTGATCAGCCTCTATAATCATTACACATCTAGATGTTGAAGTACGTGTAAGGTTGACAGGGCATAAAGGGACTTTATCATTTCTTCAAAATCATCGTGCTCCATGATCAGAGCATCTACGTGATTCTAATGGTTTGGATTATAATATGCTTAAGAAAACATGCAACATTTGCAAGAACAACATTCGTTATAATATATATATGACTTATGGTCATTTTGGTTCTTTGAATTTTGTGATTAATGCAGTAAATTATGTCTCTCCTAAGAGTACTTGGTTAGATAATTTTGTTTTAGCATTCTTCCTATTTATGGGAGATTTATGACATGTGAGAAGGTCACATAGCGCAGTTGCAGCGGGATTTGAGAAGGAATAGATCGTGATTTGGAACATGCACTTTCCATGACCCCTAGCTCATAGTTGAGTTTTTCTTTGTTTTTTTATGGACAACTCGTCTTCTCCACTTGGGTTGCAATATTTGATTATGAAGCTCCATGGAGGTATCTTTTTTTCTACTTTCCAAATATTAACAAACACAATAGAGGTGAAAAAGGTAAATCATGCTAAATGCTTTCATCTTATTAGATCTTTCTCCAAGTTTTTTTTAAATCTAGTATATGACATATCTACATGGGAAATGGATTAGGGCTAGCTACTTGTGTCTTTTCCATCTTCTCTCTTTTACTTGGCATTTTGAGCACTTTTTATAATTATCATTTTTGTTAATGATAATTAAATTATTTTGCTTAAGAAAAAGAAAAAACTATCTCCATTAAAAACAAAATATCTTTTTGTATATTTTGCGGTGATTAAAATTGATACTTCAGGCAAAAATTATCGTGATCGGGCACGAATCTCGAGGCAAAAATCAAGTTGGAAACTTCAAAAATTAAATCCGGGAGCACCTGAACTCCAATTTCAGCAAACTTACAGTCAAACTGAGCGTCTCGAAAATACGAGCCCAACGACACCAAATTTGACTCAATCCGAGTCCAAATGAGTCCAAATCAAGGACCCATAGCGCTTTTGGAAGGTTCAAACCACAATTTGAGTTACCAAACAGTCTCCGATTTTGGCGAGCTTATAGTCGAATCGAACGGCTCGACGAGACGAATCCAATGAGCCCAAGATCGTCAGATTCCAACACCACTAAGGCCTTAAAATGGCTGACTAACGGTGTATGATCAAAGGATTCAATATCAGCCGTCCATTCAACCACTCCCTATTCTCCCCTGATCTCACACCTATTTACAAGCCATGCCACAACAGAAAAATTATAAATAGAGTCCTCATTCTTCACAAGAGGACTCAAGTAAGAAGGGAAGCAAGAAGAAGAAGGGAAGAAGAAGTGAAGGGGAAGGAGAATCAGCTCCTCCTCGACCACCGCCGGAGTTCTTCCCGCCGCTCGAACACGCCAGGATTCTGCCGGATATTCGGGAGAACGCCAGAATTCTGCCCAAGTGATGCCGGAGTTCTCCTCGTCCACCAACAGACGTCGGACTTCTACCTGATACCTGACCTTCACTCTTCGCCAAGTTTCTACCCGACGCCGGACTTCTACTGGTTATCGGACTTTCGCTGGACGTATATCTGAATATGGATTTCTTTCCATTGTTGGACTTCTACCTGACACCGTCCTTCTGACCTCATCGTCAGATATAGTCCTTCCATCCTCCCTCGCAAGGCAACTAGCCTTCTGACCTCCGTCGCCCACCGACTACAGTCTTTCCGACCTCTGTCGCCCGCCGACTATAGTCCTCCTGACTTATGTCGCCCGCCGACTACAGTCTTTCCAACCTCCGTCGTCAACCGACTACGGTCCTCCTGACTTACGTCACCCGCCAACTACAGTCTTTCCGACCTTTGTCGCCCGCCGACTACGGTCCTCCTCACTTATGTCGCCCATCGACTACAATCTTTCCGACCTCTGTCGCCTGCCGACTACGGTCCTCCTGACTTACGTTGCCCGCCGATTACAGTCCTTCCGACCTCCGTCGCCAGCCGACTACAGTCCTCCTGACTTACGTTGCCCACCGACTACAAGCCTTCCGACCTCCATCGCCCGCCGACTACGGTCCTCCCAACCAAACGAACATGTCAATAGTGATTCTTTGTATTTATATCATGTTATGTACTCTATAAAATGTACATCAAGCTAAGGCCTTCTTCCAAGGAAGGGCCTCATTTGTAATCGACTGCAATACTAGTGGATTCATTCAAACTAGGCTAGGCCCCGTGGTTTTTCCCCCTTTTCAGGGGTTTTCCACGTAAAAATCTTGGTGTCTCATAAATGCTAGACCCTCCCTCTTATCTGATTGCGTGCCGGATTTTCGTACAACGCTAAGACGATAAACTTTATATTTCTCTACCGCCGCGAATACTCTTGTACGCAACAAAAATCATTAAATTTTTTATTATGGCAGCTTAGTAACACCACACAATCAATATCATTACTTTTGCCAGTAAGATTTTTTGTAGAGATATTGAATTAGTTGGGTAGAGAATATTGTGAAGTTTTTACTATGCAAAATTCAATTTAGCATTGATTTAAACAATCATAATAACATAATAATATTACATTAATTTTAGTTGCTTCAATTCTTTACGGCAATTAAAACCGCTATGAGTGAGAAAAATTATGACTTTGAGTATCTCTGCCAATGAACATTACAGTGGTTTAAACCGTCTTAATATTCTAATTATCTTATGATCATCTTAACCATTGCAATCAAAATAAATCTATAATTTTGAGCAATCCTTGCTAATTAGTATTTTAGTTGTTATAATCATTCATATCTACAAACAAAATTGCAGCAGTTATAAATTAGCTTGTTTGACCGTCGGTTTCTTTCTATCTTTGCAAAAACAGTTTTTGGGTAGGGTCAAACTAGTCGGAGGACTAATTTATAATTGGAACTATCTGACTAATCTTTCTGATCCGATATTTAAAACCATGCTTTTAATTGCTTTATTGCAGCTATTTTTAAACCATGAGTGAATATCATCTGCTGCAAATCCTTTTGATATCCCTACCCACCATATTTATTATGGGGTTGACACATTACTAAGGACATCTCCAACCGAAAAACCATTTTCCACTCCAAAATAAAGTAAAACTCTAAAATGAATGCAGTAAGTCATCTCCAATCGAACATCATTTCTTTCTCCTCTTTCGTGCACTTCTTCATCTCGCTGCGAAGGTAGTCATCTTTCTCCTCTTTCGCTCACTTCTTTGGCAAATCCCGTAACAATGTAGGTGAACAGTTTGACACCAATATTGATATCGCACTGTTCACCTATCAAATTTTGCGTTTGAATGAAACGAATGGCGGACGACATACCACAACATGTAGTTCAGTTGAAAATGGTCTAATCACAACTAACCTAGAAAACAAGATGCCATCGAAAAACCTCAACTTCAAATCTCCTCATCATGTACTCTACAATACCCAACACACACACTCTCATTTCCGTGCACTTAGCTTCGCATGCTATCAATGGTTTAAACTTCACACTCCACATAATTAGCTCCATGCTCCCAACTCGGCATATTTATGGCATACTCATCATCTCATAAGAGTTACGAATGAAATATACCATCCAATGGCATCATCATCATCTCTTACGATGTTGTCTTTGATGAATCGTCTTATCCCTACCAATCCCACGCAAATCCAAAAATTTCCCATAGAACTCACTGAATATTAATTCCAGCTGAAATTCTCCCAACATTCTCTTCCACCAGCCCTCAAAATTCCTCATCAGGCACAGTTGCAAGACCTCCCTCCACGCCACCAAATGCTGATGCTTCAATGAAGCCATTACCCCCAATAGCAGCTCACAAGCCCACTTCACACACCCACCCAACGGTCACTATACCTTAAATAGGAAGTCAAAAACCAAAAAAGCTTCACTCATGTGGTCAAGGATTCATATTGGAGAAAAGCCATGTCCGATGAATTTCTTGCCCTTCAACAAATTGGAATGTGGCACCTTGCTCCGTATTCCCCAATATACAGTGTCCTTAGTGTTAACCTGCAAGGAATAAGGTTAGAGAGGAGAAGAAAATTGGATTTCAACTTTTCTCATATATTCGCCTACTGCATTGCATCCCTATTACAGAGTATATAATATGCTGTTGTAACCGAAAGTAAAGTGGCTACGGCAGAGAAACGAGGATGGCAGAGCACATGATGAGCTAAGCCGGGTAGTGGAGAGTAAACTGCCAGGTCAGAATAATTTCTTCTGTTGACCGTTTGCATATGTTGACAGCCTCCCTCAAGCTGATGGTGCCGGAGAAACCAGAAGCTTGTTTCGTAGTGTGAGAAACGGGATGCGAGGAAGCACCTTGGTGAAGATATCAGCTATTTGATCCTGGGTACTTATATGATGCACATTGACAGAGCCTGATTTAATGCAATCCCTTATGAAGTGATAATCCACTTCTATGTGCTTTGTCTGTGCTTTGTCCGGGAATGAAATACCGGATTATGGGCAAGTGCAATTGCTGAAACATTATCGCAATAAAGGAAGGTAGGAGCTGTAATGGAAAATTGGAAGTCCGCAAGTAAGCATCTGATCCAAATAATGTCGGTAGCAGCAGTGGCTAATGCACGATACTCAGCTTCCGTGGATGAGCGAGCAACAGTGGGTTGTTTCTTTACACACCAAGAGATAAGATTTTCGCCGAGAAATAAGCAGTAACCGGTTGTGGATTTTCGATCAAACGGATCCCCTGCCCAGTCGGAATCGGCATATGCCCGTAGAGATAAAGAACCAGAGCGAAGTTGTATACCAAAATCTGCAGTGCCTTTTACATATCGAAGTAGATGTTTGAGGGACAGAAAATGTTGCTGAAGAGGTGTATGCATAGCTTGACACAACATATTAACAGCATATGAAGTGTCCGGACGAGTTATCGTCAAGTATTGAAGAGCACCTACCAGCTGTCAGAACAGCTCAGGATTGTCAAACGGCTGCAGTCCATTCGGCTCAGCTGAACGTTTGGTAGGCAAAGGGATTGTGACTGGATTGTAGTTAGACATTCCCGCACGATGCAGCAAATCCAAAACATATTTGGATTGTGAGAGATGATATCCTGAAGCATCGGGTATGGCTTGAATGCCTAGAAAGTAATGTAGATTACCGAGATTCCGAATTTGAAAATGCTGATGAAGGTTAGCAAGTAATTCAGATAACAATGAAGGATTGTTTGTTGTAACTAAAATGTCATCTACATAAACCAAGAAATAGATTAGAGCCGAGTTATGGTTGTAGATGAGCAAGTATGGATCCGCATCACTGTGTCGAAAGCCCCAAGCTTGAAGATGATTAGTAAGTTTGGCAAACCATTGGCGCGGAGATTGTTTAAGCCCATAAATGGCTTTTTGAAGCTTGCAAACATAGTTAGGATGCTGAGGATCTTTGAATCCCGCGGGCTGATGCATATAGACGATTTCATTTAAATCACCATGTAAAAATGCATTGAAGACATCCAATTGCGTTATGGACCACTGATTGTAAAGAGAAGTGAGAATAAAAAGACGGATAGTAGGCAATTTTGCTACTGGACTAAATGTCTCCGTATAATCTATGCCAAACTCCTGACGATGACCTTGGGCAACCAAACGAGCTTTGTAGCGAGCTATGGATCCATCCGATTTACGTTTGGTTTTATAAATCCATTTGCATCCGAGCACCGTTTGTGAGGTTGGATGAGGAACAAGAACCCAAGTTCCTTTCTGTTGGAGGGCTTGAAACTCAGAGGACATAGGATCACGCCAACAACTATGCTTGGCAGCCGCTGAGTAACAAGTAGGTTCGGGTTCGTCAACAAGGTGATGTTGAAGATTAAAGACTGGCTTTGGCTTAAGCACTCCAGATTGGAACCGGGTAATCATGGGATGTTTAACAGGTGGAGGTAAAGGTATAGGGGAAGAAGTACTAGGAGAAGAGGAAGGAAGTAACTTAGGTGTTGAGATATGCTCAGCAGAAGACGGGCTGGATGAAGGACCAAGAGAAATTTGACTTGATGATACATTTTGAGGAAGAGTAGGTTTATCTGAATTTGGTGGTTTCTGGATAGGTAGGGAAGGAGGAACCAAGAGAAGAGGAGGTGTTGTAGAGTTAATATCCACATGAGGAGATGATTGAGTGGGGTTGATGGAGGAGATGAACGGAAAGACCTGTTCGTGGAATTGCACATGACGATATATGAGTATTTTTTGCTTTGTTAAATGATAACACCTGTATCCTTTATGATTGCTGCTATAGCCAAAAAACTGACAGGCTGAAGATTTCGGCGCAAATTTGTGTGGTGCAGAAGGCTGAAGCCAAGGATAACACAAACAGCCGAAAACTTTGAGGTGTGAGTAGGAAGGAGGGTGCTTGTACAGACGTTGATATGGAGATTCCAAGTGGGTATTTTGTGATGGAAGTAGATTAATCAGATACACTGCAGTCAACACAGTTTCTGACCAGAACCGAAGGGGAAGATTAGCCTGAAGAAGAAGAGTGCGTGTAGTTTCTATGATATGACGATGTTTAAGCTCGGCAAGCCCATTTTGTTGAGGTGTATAAGGACAGTTAAACTGATGTATGATGCCTTGAGTGGAAAAGAAATTTTTAAAATGAGAATTGTTAAATTCTCCACCGCCATCTGAACGATATATTTTAATAGATTTAGAGAATTGTTTTTGTAGCATGGCATTCAACTGAATGAATTTAGAAAACACTTCTGATTTAGTGCACATTGGATAAACCCAGCTGAAACGAGAAAACTCATCAAGGAACAAAACATAATATATGTATCCATTAATAGAAGAGGTAGGGGAAGGACCCCATACATCAGACACAACTATTTGAAAGGGAGAAGTACATTTTGACTTGGAATTGAAAAACGAAATTCTATGACTCTTTGCTGTTTGACATGGATGACAAACATTTTCGGAAACTGAAATGTTTAACAAAGGAAAACAACGAGTTACAGTGGACAAAATTGCCTTGTGAGGATGGCCGAGCCTGGCATGCAAAAGAGAGGAGCTAGTGGTGGTATGAAGAGCAGTTGAGGATGATCTTGTAGGAAGACTGACGGGGTATAATCCATCAGAGCACGGACCCGAGAGAATCGACTGATTGGTTGTCTGGTCCTTTATGTCAAAACCATGAGGGGAAAAGGAAACAATGCAATTGTTATCAGAAGTTAATCGATGGACAGAGAGTAAACTGTGAGTAACTTTGGGAACATGAAGAACAGGGAATAAAGACAGCTTACGTTTAGGAGTAGGGAGAATACCATGACTAGTATGAGAGATGGGAAGGGACTGCCCGTTGCCAACCTGAATTTGCTGATAGCCATGGTAAGGTTGACCTCAACCAGAGGATGCTGTGAGAGCCAAGGGTTGATCGGAGAGCTGAACAGAGTGAAGCGCTCGGGTTGCTTCATTTTCGAGATTCATTTCTTCACTGCATAGCAAAGAGTAGAAATCATCTAAGCTTAATGGCTGCAGATTTGTACGACCGCAGTCTTGAAACCTTGATACGAGGCCGGTAGGCCATTGAGGGTGTACATAATAACATCTTCGGAGTCCAAAATGCATCCAGCAGCTGTAAGTTGATCAACCTTGATTTTGATATCAGTTAAAAACTGTTGCATCGTTTTATTTCCCATAGAAATAAAATTCAGATCATTTTTTAGCTGAAGAACGCGGGAACGATTCGAAGACTGAAGTCGTTTGCCGATGGTCTCCCATATTTCAGAGCAGGAATTCAAATGCAGAATATATGGAAGAAGGGATGTAGAGATAGTTGAAAGAAGAGCAGCGGGAAAATTTTGATCTATCAACAGCCAAGTAGAATAGTGAGGGTTCGAAACTACCGCTACGGTAGCCGAAGCTATTTGACGAGGCGGACGCGGAACAATGCCATCTAAATACCCTTCGAAACTATTTGCTCGAAAGACCTTGAGCACTTGTGATCGCCAGGGAAGATGATTTTCAGGAGTAAGCTGAACTGTAATCACATTCTTAATGGTAGACATTAAGAACTTTAACTGAGGGGGAATAATTGTTGTTCCAACAAGCGGAGCCGAAACAGGTGGGGCTGATTCAACCGGAGGAGGCGGAACTGGAATACTGTCCGCGGTGGAAGAGCTGCCGGACTCCATTGGAGAAAGAGAAAAAAAAAAACAACAAGCCGTAAGGCTTACTGAAGCTCTGATACCATGTTAACCTGCAAGGAATAAGGTTAGAGAGGAGAAGAACAATGGATTTCAACTTTTCTCATCTATTCGCCTACTGCATTGCATCCCTATTACAGAGTATATAATATGCTGTTGTAACCGAAAGTAAAAGTGGCTACGGCAGAGAAACGAGGATGGCAGAGCACATGATGAGCTGAGCCGGGTAGTGGAGAGTAAACTGCCAGGTCAGAATAATATCTTTTGTTGACCGTTTGCATATGTTGACACTTAGTTGCTGTTGGACATACAAGAACAAACTCCACCCACTTGGACAAATTGCTCGAAATAAGGCTCGTCTTATCGCATAGGGCTGTTAGGAAAAACCTGGCATAGACTACAACGAAATCTTCAGCCCCGTAGGACATTCGTTTAACAGTTGGTGCTCGCTATGCTTAGAAAGCACACCAATTTGACATTTCTAATGCATTCATGCATGAAAAACTCATGGATGAAGTCTATATGCAGCAACCACCGGGACTTTTAAGACTTGCAACATCTCAATCATTTCTGTTACTTGCAGCAGAAGACTATTTATTAACTCAAGCTGGCGCTTCACCAATGATTATCCTCATTCTTCGCTCCTCCACTTCAACGAGGTTTTCAATTCAGCAAATCTGATCCATCATTGCTCCTCATTCTCCGCTCCTCTCCTTCACCTCTGCATATACATATCCCGTTTGGATGGCCGGAGGCTTGCCGGAATTGCAATCGATTGAATATAGTGTGGTTGGAGATGCCCTTAGTCATTTGGTTCAAGATTTTCATTTGCACATTCAATAAACCTCATCCCTCCATTATGATAACACTTGAGCTGTATAAGCCTCATAAACAGCCTGGTGTTACGTGCTCACATAAGGCACATATTTAAGTTTTTTTTTTGTTTGTAATATTTTATATTTTTGGATATCAAATTTATTCATTATTTTATGGGAGAAAAGATTATTTTAGTTAAATTAAAAAATAGATAAAATATTTAATTAGCATAAGAATATATTTAATTCATTTTAATAAACATTTAAATCTTTTATGGTTTAAAAATGCTATTTAGTGTTCTATAAAAATAATATTTTGCAATTGCTGATATTTTTTGTCCCATTATCACGAGACGGCCGGTCTGAAAGTTGCTCCAAACAGGCTGTTCAATATCAAAAACATCTTGTTGTTAACGATTATCTTGCTGGCCATTAAAAGAGAAAGAAACTGAAAACTTTCTAATTGTAATTTTATTTTGTTGACATTTTGCATCTTAAAGTAGATTATAATGCTGATCTATGCCAATAATTTTAAAATACTTATCGGCCTTTGGATTTTCAAACATCTATAAAATTTTTATTAATATGGATGAGGGGGTACTCAAATTGCATATAAAATTTTATTGCTTATCCATGCATATGTTATTTTTAAAAGATTTAATATTATCAATCTAAACACAATTGACACAAATAAGGGCGCCCTTAGTCCACAGTCCCTCCAACCATTGTCGTTCCGCTACTATCCCATCGACCTCCAACGCACGACTACGGTCCCTCCGACCACAATAACCCTATTACGATCCCTCCGACCACCGTCGCCCGACTAGGTTCCTCCAGACTTCATTGCCCAACTACAGCCCCTCCAACTATCGTCGCCTAACTATGGTTCCTTCGACCACCGTTTTCTGACTATGGCCCATTTGATCATCGTTGTCTTATTACGGTCCCATGGACCACCATAACCCAACTATGGCCCTTCAGACCTCCATCGTCTGACTACGGTCCCTCCCAATTCCGTCACTAACTAAGATCCTTCCAACCAACATCATCTAACCCTGTCACTCAACTATGGTTCCTTCGACCTTCATCACATGACTATAGTCTCTCTGACTATCGTTGCCCGATTACAAACCTCCAACTATTATCGCCTAACTACGGTTCTTCTGATCATACAAACAAGTAAACAATATCTTAAGAATATAGCTCTTATGTTACTGGGTTCTTCCAATTATAACCCTAAACCACAATACCTCTTAAATGACTTGTTCTATACCAAAATTTTCATAATAATTTTCTTAAAAACTTTTCAATCGAAATTTTCAACACAGCTATGGCCCCAATCAATAAAGCCAATAAGCCAAATTCAAAGCTTTGAGGATTAAATAAATTCTTAAATAAAACTGTGTGCATTAATACATAAAAAAGATCACATTCAGTTGGACCATTAAAAAGTAATTAAAGCCTTAATTCGAAATTTGTACAACAAATGAATTTCTTTTGACTAATGAGTAATTACAAAGGCACGAAGCTGCAGTTGTTTTTTCTATTGACTTTTTAATAAAATAATAATAATTATTATAATAAATAAAGAGAAAATTGAAACTAAAGTTTCACTTGAGATAGCTTTCTTATTGCTTTTAAATAACTTTTTAGTACAAAAATTAAATTTTTTTAACTAGAGGCCGTTTGGTTTGGTCTTGAGGTGATTGAAAAATCCCTAAAAAAAGATTATGGGACATAAGCTTTTAGCTTTGATTTTTTATTTGAGATTTTTATTGATTAACATCATGCAAGAATGATGTCAACATTATCCAAACAACTGTGTTTCAAATATAATAGAGTCATTTTACACATCATTCCATTTTACACTATATTTTTTTCTAATCAAATCAAATATCCCACTAGTTTAATTTTGGTGTTTTTGAAAATTATTAGATTCGACAAATTTTAAAATACTATAAATTCTCTGTAATTATCCCAAGCATCACTCGTCGACACGCCACCAACTACATCTCGCCAGTCACTAGGCCATAATTGGCCACTCTGTGGTCATTGCTGCCATCGACAACAAGTCATTACCATTGTTAGGGTTTACACTACTTTTATTTTACTTCAAAGGAAATAAAAAAATAAACACCACCTTTATTTATTTTACAGTTATCCAAATAATTTTAAATATTTCAAATATATTATAATTTTTATACTATATTTATTTTAGTCACTTTTTCATTCAATGAAATGGCTCCTTAAAAATTAAAATCTAAATTTAATAGGGTGAATATTTTGATGATGTATAAGAATACTTATGTATATATAATATCCCCCATCATTAAGTTGCAATTCACATGTTATAAACTTCACATACTTCAAAAAAAGATGGTATAAAATAATCATTTTCTTATGATTAATATAACAAATTTTTTATGCAAACTACCTAAGGAGCTATTTAGTTAGCTATAAAGTGAATATAGTGAAAAATAAATACTTTAATATTGTTTGATTGTCTATAAAGAAAATATAAGGGAAAAGTAAAGTAAAATCACTGTATTATGAATACGTAGAGATCTATTTTCAAAATGATGAATTGTGATTAGGATTTATGCTGATTTTGAGCTGGAATTATGCCAAATCATCTTAATTGACCCCAACTAATTAGGAGAAGGTTAATGTTAATAACTGAAAAATATAACATATGAAGTGTTACAAAAACTATATACCCAACATCATTGAACCCTTATGCTAATCAAGGGTTTTGATAGGAGGACAACAACCACGGAAATGCTAATTGAGGTTCTATTGAGGAGTAAAACAACCAAGGAAATATCTCCAGTAATGATGGGAAGGCTCCGTACCACCACATCGCTACCAAAAACCTAGTCAGCGATTAAATTACAGTGAGGCTTCGGTGCCTTAAATGACGTGGAAGATGCTAGAGAAGGAGAAGAGGAAGATGCGACGAAGAAAACTTGAATGGAGTGAAATTTTGTTCAATGCTCGAAACTTCCATGACTATCAATCTGATAGAAAGGGAACATCATTGAAAGGGCGAAGTCGAACAGCAGGAAGGAGCCAATGAAGTGCTCGAGCAAAACTCTACCTCATGTGAAGCCGACATGAAATAGAGAAGAAACACAGATGATTCCCTCACGTTCATCTCATGAATTTCTTTTTCGCTCAAATTGGACGGTTTTACTTTGTCCGTAAAATAAATGAAATATGAGAGTTTCGAATTCTTTAAATTTTATTTTACTTTATTTTGTATCAAACCAAATAAATAAAAAGTTAAAATACACATATTTGATTTACTTTATATCATGCCAAATAGCCCCTTAAGGATAAGCAAAAGAAACTTGGTCGCCTATTTATTCAAAAAAATGTAATTTCTTGTATACTTTCATGAGATAAGCAAAACGTAATTCTGATCTGACGCCGTCATTAACTTAGATTCATCAACAAGCCTTTTAGAAAGATTTACACGCGCGAAAGAAATTAACTCACTGGAAACCTGTTTTCGTGAAGAACTGTGGCAGCTCACAGTTCAAACAGTAGAAATTTTATTGCTTAAGTCAACGTTCTCCTCCTCTTCGTTCTCCCCAGACATCTCCTCCAGAGACTTTCCCTTCGATTCCGGCACCAGAAAAGTAAACATCAGACCCAATAGATTACAAGCGGCGAGCACAAAAAGCGCGTTCTTCACTCCAATCCCAGGCGGATACCCGCGATCGGTCTTCGTCTTATCCTTGTTCTGTGCTGCGTACAGAAATCCAAACGATCCCACAATAGCTCCGGCCTTCCCGGCCGCCGCCGATATTCCATGGCACGTCGACCTGAACCTCGCCGGAAATATCTCCGCCGGCACAATGAAAGTTGTGCTGTTAGGCCCAAAATTGGCGAAGAAGAAGGTTAGCCCATACATAACCACGAAGCCAATGTGATTTCCCGGCGTCGTCCAATGATGGTAAGGAATTGCAAGCCCCAGCATGAATACCATCATGAAGAAGAATCCCATCATTTGTATGGTAAACCTTCCGATAATATCGATCAGCGCAACTGTGAACCAGTAACCAGGCACGGTGCCGCATAGGGCGATGAGAGTCTGAGCCCTCGCGATCTTGAAAACCTCTTCCAACGCGTTCATCGTCGCCGCCTTTGGTATCCATCCTATAGCGCTAAAGATGTCTTTTTGAAACAGGTTCTGGCTGTAGAACGCGATGTCGAGAACAAACCATGTCGTCGTCGTTCCGAGTAGATGAAGGCCGTGACGATGAGCAAACTCCTTTGAAAAAAGACCAAATTGATTGCTTTCTTTGAGAGTAATTCTCTCAACCTTCTCCTGCTCCTCCTGGATCTCTACTTGAAGCACTCTGGTCATGTCCTGCGCCGCCTGCTTCGCGTTCTTCGCCACCAACGCGGTGTACCGAGCCGTTTCCGGCATCTTCATCCGCCAGTAGTAAGTCACCCCCGCCGGGATGGCGCCGAACATGAGAATAATTCTCCATACGAAGTCGGCTTCAGGCACGGTGGAGCCGATGGCGTCCGCGCTGTAAGGCGGCGCCTTGAAGTGGTATTTGAAGGCGGAGGATATGATAAGCGTGACGATCCCGCCGGTGAGAATTCCGAACCCCTGCATCGCGAAGACGGCAGCGATGAACGCGCCGCGTGTCTTTTTGTTAGCGTATTCCGACATGATGGTTGCGGAGAGGGGGTAATCGCCGCCGATGCCGAAGCCGAGCCAGAAGCGGAAGAAACAGAGCGTAGCCATGGTGCTTTTGGCTGTATGACCGAAGGAAAGGCCGGAGGCTAGGGAGCAGATGACCATGACCATGAGGGTCATGCCATAAACCTTCTTCCGACCCATCTTGTCACCGAGCCAGCCAAAGAAAAGCTGGCCGGTTAGAGTGCCGCAGAAAGCGACGCCGTTAACGGCGGCCGAGACGTTTGGGGGAAGGGTGCCGGGGGTCGGAGAGCCGTCGATGCGATAGTAGATGCGGCCGAGGAGTTTGGTGACTAAAGAGATGCAGAAGAGATCGTAGGCGTCGGTGAAGAATCCCATTCCGGCGATGATGATTGCGGTGAAGTGGTAAAGTTGGGTCTTTGCTACATCGAGCGCGTTCAGGACTTCGAGCTGATCTCTAGCCATGGCTACTTCCCTCCTTCCTCTGAAATAACCAACTGGTTAGTTTAGAAAATAGTGATTTTGAAGAAATGAACTTAGAATTCCGCGGGAATGATCGTAGAATCTGAAGCAATTCCTTTATGAGAAAAAACAGTAATATTGGAATAGTTTTTTATTAAAAATTAATTCCTCCATTAATGCAACATAAAAGGGCGAGATTTGAGGTCTCTGATCAGAGAAAAACGAGACAAATTTTAAAAATTTTCCATTAAAAGCTGGAGCAAAAAACGGACAATTTCCTTAAAAAAATAGGTATATCTGTCTTTAAATGACTCATTAGGAGGGAAATAAAACTAATACCGGTAGTCGTGGTAGAGAAGAATAAGCCAATTGAACAGGGGAGTGTAGGGAAAGAGTAAGAGTCCCGAGGAGGAGGAGGAGGAGGAGGAGGAGGAGGAGCAGAGTATTTAATGGGGGAAGGGAGAAAGATTTGACTGCCAGTTAACGGCTATTTAATGGAATATTCTTAGATTCTACAGTAATATACCTCTTGAAACCTTCCAATGCACTTTCGGATTAACAGGTCGGGGGATCCAAGTCATTTTCAGATCAAGTTATAAAATAGTTGGATAAATTTTTGGGTAGACCTAATTGTATATGAACTTCCAACATATAATGAAAATATTATTTGAATATGTCAAGAACATTTAGATATATTTATTATCTTATATATTGTTGAAGGTGTTAGTATATATATGATTGCAAGAAGATTATAAAAAAAATGTATATGCCTAATGAATAAATAAGTTCAACCCCTTGTAATAATGACCGGATGAAAATAAGAATGATTATTGATACGTAGTCGAAAATTAATATTTTTTTATCGGGAACAAATCTCGAGACAAAATCAAGTTGAAAACTTTCGAAATTAAAATTGAAACCATCCGAACTCCGATTTCAGTAAACTTACAGTCGAACTGAACGTCTCAGAAATATGAACCCAACGATACTAAATTCGACTCAATATGAGCCCAAATGAGTCCAATCAAGGACCTGAAGCGTTGTTGGAAGGCTCGAACTACAATTTGGGTTAACAAACAGTTTCCAAAAATGACGTGCTTATAATCGAATCGAGCGGCTCGACGAGACAAATCCATTGATCCCAAGATCGCCAAATTCCGACATCATTAAGACCTTCAATTGTCTATTGAATGGTCCATGATCAAGGGATTCAACATCGGCCATCCATCCAACCACTCCCCATTTACCCTTAATATCTCACCTATTTACGGGCCATGCCACTCCAAAAACCTATAAATAAACCCCTCATTTCTCCTTAAAAGGGACCCAAGCAATAAGAGAAGAGAAGGAAGAGAAAGAATAAGCTCCTCATCAACCACCGTCGGACTTCCGCCGGACTACCGCCTAACATCGTTGCTCCGTCGGACCACCACTAGAGGCCCTCACCTCCGCTGGACCACCACTAGAGGCCCTCACCTCCGCCGGACCACCACTTGAGGCCCTCACCTCCGCCGGACGACCACCTTACATCGTTGCTCCACCAAACCTCCACTTGAGTCCCTCACCTCCACCGACCACCGTCTGACGTCGTTGCTTTGCCGAATCACTACTTGAGGCCCTCACCTCTGCCGGACCACCGCCTAACTTCGTTGCTCCCCGGATCATCGCTTGAGGCCATCACCTCCGCCAGACCACCGCTTGAGGCCCTCACCTTTGTAAGACCATCGCCTGGCGTCGTTGTTCCGCCGGACCACCACTTGAAGCTCTCACTTCCATTGACCACCGCCTGACGTGTTGCTCCGTTGGACCACTACTTGAGGCCCAAACTTCTGCCGGACCACCACTTGAGGACCTGTGCTCCACCAGGCCACCACTTAAGGTCCGAACTTCCGCCGGACCACTACTTGAGGCCCGAAGCTCCCCCAGGACACCAACTGACGCCTGGAGTTTTGTTGGACCACCACCTAGGTCCCAGACTTTTGTCGAACCGCCACATGAAGCCTAGAATTCTACCGGACTACAATATGAGACTCTGACTTTTGTTGGGCCACCACTTGACGCTGAGAGTTCTCCCGGAGTACCGTCCTTATACAATGATCTTTCTAACCCTAGTCTCTTGCCTACTACGATCTTTCGAACCCCTGTCTCCTACCGATTATAGTCCTTCCGACCTCCATCACCAGACAACGGTCTTTTTGACCTCAGTCTCCTGCCAACTACTGTCTTTCGGACCCCTGTTGTAATATCAAAAATCTGCTCCAGGATCGTCCAAGACGATCTGGATCGTCCTGGGACGATCAGTGTAGTAGCTCTGTTGTTCTGTGTTTGTGTGTCTGTTGAGTTAATTATTTTGGAAGATTCAGTTCAGAACCAAATTCCAAAGCCAGATCCTGGATTAGAAGGTTCTGTCGCGATCCGGCTCGGGCGGGATCCGTCCCCGTCGGGTCGGGTCGTGACACCTGTCTTGTGCTGACTATGGCCCTTCTAACTAAACAAACATGTCTATATTGATTATTGTAACTCCCACCATGTAATGCGCTCTATATGACATACATTTGTAACATCAAGCCAATGCCTTCTCCTTAGGAAGGGCCTCATTTCTAATCGACTGCAAATACTAGTGGATTCATTCAAACTGGGCCAGACCCCATGGTTTTTCCACCTTTTCAGGGGTTTCCACATAAAAAATCTAGTGTTTCTTATGAACGCTACACCCTCTCTCTTATCTTCTTGTGTGCTAGATCTTCATAACATGCTAAGATGTTAAACTATATATTCCTCTACCGCCACGAATACTCCAGGATGCAACAATTATCCTAATTTATGTAAGTTTTAGATGTTGCTCATGAGACAATAAATATGTTATAACATATTATCCTCTATAAAGTATGATATCTTTATCTTACCAAGTGATGCGTCCCAGAATAGTCACGTTGGTCAGTGGCGTACGTTAAACCCCTCCGCCACTGATGGCGATAGAGAGATAGGTCTCACTACCATCTTAAAGAATTTTTTCTTAAGTTATAGAGTGACTTTCTTTCACACACAATAAGTCTAATGCATTCCTCCATTTTAACCATCCAACATGAATTTTACTAATAATATCTACATTTATTACACCATTACAATGAATAATAAACTCATGAAATTTAAGTTAGAAAGATGGATACCTTTTCAACGTGAAAGCTCCGATCGGTTGAGAGGAGGAACCTCGTGGAACGAGCTGAGCAAGGTCACAATTAGAGGTCAGGTGACGGTGAGGAAGTGTCGAAGGAACGACAAAGATGAACGGCCATGAAGTTTATGTGATAGGAAGGAACGTCGTCGATTGAGGCGACAGGAAGTAACGTCGTCGAAGGAGGCCGAGCAACTAGCGGTGAGAGGTGAAACAACAGCCACAAAGATAAAAAACAGCGAGGAAGTGTGACTTCAGATGCAAGAGGAAGGAGCATCGTCAAAGGAGACGATGCCAAGCAAAATTCGTCAAAGGAGCTCGCAGCCACGATCAAAAGAAAATGTTGAGCAAATGAAAGAAATGGCTAGTCAGCCGATTTAGATAAGGTTTTTGCGTTAAATTTGCAACATATTTATGGCAAAATATTTTTCGCAAAGGAGCAACAGATTTTTGGCCGCAAATCCATCACAAAAAGTACAATCTATCACAATTTCATAGAAAAAAAATTATCGTCTTAAATTCCGCAACAAATTGATGACTTTCTTGTAGTGGATGGTGTAATAGATTGAGATATGATGTATTATAAACTGAGTAATTGATACATATAACTAGTATAGATATTGATGCATTTATTTTTTATATAATTTATAATATATTATTTCTCTTTTTTATTACATTGATTTCAGTTATAAGATTTTGATACTTGTTGGGCTTTCATGCTCATTACATGGTTTAAATGATTTCATGTAAGGAGCCTTTAGCTTGAGGCTAAATTGAGATGCTAGTGTAGTTTATTTCAGCTCTTTAATTTATATATTATTTTGTAATCTATGAAGGATATTGTATGTACTTACTATGTTGGACTTTATCGACATGATGTAATATGGACTTTAAAAATATGAATTATGTTTTCCAAAATTAATAAATATACATAATATAAATATTTTAATTTATTGTAACATAATGGTATAATTATTTTTAATTAATAATTTTTAAAGTAATTAAATATTATAATATATGTTGTAGTTTTAATTTCCTTACAATTGATAATTTATTATATTACATCATTAGATCATGCTCATTTGATAGCTCAAGTAGACCTGTCAATATTTGATCCGACCCGAAAACCTGACCCGAACTCGACCCGAAATTTTCGGGTTTGGGTTGACCCGAACCCGAAACGGGTCGGGTTCGGGTCCGGGAAACCGACCCGTTTGCAAAAACAGATCATCGGGTTGACCCGACGGGTTGCTGGGTCAACCCAAAAACCCGTTTAATTTAAAAAATTTTGATTCCTGCCCTTGCCCGCTGCCCCAGCCTGAGCTGCCCGCTGCCTGCGTCCGCTTCCCATCATCCGCTGCGGCGCTGCTTTGAGCTCGCCTGCCCGACTGCCTCGAGCCGCCTGCCCCGCTTACACCGAGGCCAGCCTGCCCGACGGTCGTGGGTCGCGTCCCCAGGCGAAGTCCGTTCACGCCATCACCGTGTCCGCGCGTTTTCATGCTGTGTCCGTGCATCGCCAGGAGAGGAGGCCACTCAGGCCAGCAAAGTCCAGCGGAGGCGAGGCTTCCGCTGCAGCCGCCGTCGGTCCGCTTCCAAGTCCGCGGGTCGGGTCGGGTTGACCCGAACCCGAAGCGGGTCGGGTTCGGATTCGGATAATCGACCCGTTTACAAAAACGGGTCGGGTTGACCCGAACCCGAATATTATCGGGTCAATCCGGGTTCGACCCGAACCAGACCTGTGACCCTAAATTGACAGGTCTAAGCTCAAGAATACTCTTTAGATTTGTTCATGAACATGCTTGTTTGATCGTTTAAAAAAATTTGCTAAATATGTTCACGAACAGAGCTCGTTAAAGCTCGATAAGCACTAAACGAATCAAACATGAACCAAATATTAACCAAATATGAACACCATTAAAATAAACAAACCAAACATGAACACAAACAATAAAGCTCGAATCAAACACGAACCGAACTTGAATAAGTTAATAATAAACGAACTCAAACATGAACACTCACATACTCGACTCGGCTCGGTTCCTTTGCAGCCCTAATGGCTGCAAATGATTGATCATTGATAGATTATTAAATGAAAGGATAATAAAGACAGAAAAAAGAACATAAATTCTTTTATTTTAGATCATGGGGCGTGACAGGTCGAGCAACTATGGTTGGGCATTAGAAGTCATATACTATAATTGGGCAAAAATACTCAGAGGACCCTAGTCAAGTGATAATGTAGGAAGATCGATGAAGGGTGACATTGGTCAGAAGATTGTAATTAGGCGATAGTGATTTTAGAGGATTATATTTGGGCTATTATCGTCGAAGGACCATTGTCAGGTGATAGAGGTTAGAGGACCATAGTCGAACGAAGGTGATTAGAGGAATGTAGTCTTGTGACATTATTTAGAGGTTTGTATTTAAGCAATGATGGTTAGAGGATCGTAGTTAGGTGACGGTGGTTAGGGGGCATAGTTGTTCAATGGTTCTCAAGTGGTCATATTCTGGCGATAATGATTTGAGGATCATTGTGGAATGATGGAAGTTGGAGGATCCTGGTGAAGTGATGATGGTCAGAGAAACATAATTGGATAGTGGTTGTTAAGAGATTGTGGTGGGTGATGATGATCAAAGGACAGTAGTTTAATAATGATGGTTGGATGGGAATAGTTGGTTAATGATGGTTGAAGGGTTGTAGTCACTTAATGAGGGTCAAAGGACTATAATTAGAAAATAGTGATTGAATAACTATAGTTGAGTAATATTGGTCAAATCATATTAGTCCGCGGACAAAGGTTGGAGGTCTTTATTCAGACGAAGGTGGTCGAACAATCATAATCAGGCGATGATGTTAGAGGAATATATCGGGGTATAATAGCCACATGATTGTAGTTAGGGCAATGGTGTACTAAGGTTTGTAGACAAGCAATGAAGGTTGGAATTAGGGGTGTCAACATTGGACCCGACCCAAAAATTTTGGGTTTGGGTTGACCCAAACCCGAAGCGGGTCGGGTTCAAATTCTGAAAATCTACCCGTTTGAAAAATCGGGTTGGGCTCGGGTTTACCCGGGAACCCAGGAATGACCTGGAAACACAGCTGCCCCGCTTCCTAGAGCTAGCTACCCCGCGCCAGCTGCCCTACTGCTCCGCGCATCGTCGGCTGTTGCGACGCCGGCACCTCTCCGCTGCCACTTCCCCGCCGGCCGTCGGCACCACTGCACCGCCTGACATGCTGTCCCTAAACGGGTCGAGTTGACCCGACCTCAAAGTGGGTTGGGTTTAGGTCCAAAAATACGACCCGTTTACAAAAACAGGTCGGGTTTACCCGAACCCAAATACAGCCGGGTCAGTTCCGGGTTTGATCCGAATCCGACCCGTGACCCGAAATTGACACCCCTAGTTGGAATATTGAAGTATGGAGATTAGGAAATTGTGATCGGGAGATCAAAGTCAATACATGATTGTCGAATGATCGTAGTCTAGTGTCACTGGTCGGATGTTGGTTCATCGATGAATGTTCGATGAAAGTGCTTAGGTAGAGCTTTGTGATTCCTCAAGCCATTAAGCTTTCCTAAATATCAAACCATGGTACATGCCCTTGTTTAAAGATTTTTAAGAAAGGCATGCCCCTAGGGGTGTCAATATTTGACACGACCCGGAAACCCAACCCGAAAATTTCGGGTTTGGGTCAACCCGAACCCGAAACGGATCGGGTTCGGGTTCAACATTTCGACCCGTTTAAAAAATCGGGTCGAGTTCGGGTTAACCCTTTGACTCGAAATTGACCCGATTTTGACCCGGCAACCCGAGATTGACCTTATTTTGGCCCGTTTTTGACCCGAAAAGAGGAGATATACCCGCTTTTGACCCGAAAAAGAGGAGATAGATCCGTTTTTTACCCGAAAACTAGCAATTTTTTGTTGGAAACAGGTCATTCGGGTCATGTCGGGTTGACCCGGACCCGAAGCGGGTAGGGTTCGGGTCAGGAAAACTAACCCATTTTCAAAAACAAGTCGGGTTCGGGTTGACCCGAAAAGTGCCGGGTAAGTTTCGTGTTCGACCCGAACCCGACCCATGACCCTAATTTGACACCCCTACAGCCCCATAAATATAACCAAATTCCTAACACTTGTCAGTTGCCTAAATTGATTCTCTTGATCATTGATAATTCTTTCAGCTTTTAGGTGCCTTAATGATATTAAAATTAGATGACCTTACACTCATTAATTCATCTCATCGAGATGCTCGATTTGCTTATAAATATGCCTGATTTGTACACCATTTGGTCATGCGAATAATATCTCAAAGTTTTTAATTATACTTTAATTTGTTTACTTATGCTCATTTGAACCCATATTAAATCACTTTTATTATCGATAGGTTTATCCTATCAAAACTTTCAATTCAATTATAAGCTTTCCGAAATCAATGTTCCAATGGTCCTCACATTTAATTCTGCTAATATATAATTTAAATATGTATCAAGGTTCATGCACAATCAATCCCATTTTTTATAATATATCAATATTATTTAAATTTAATATATAATAACATTATATATATTCATGCTTAAAAAGTGTGATGCTCATATTTTTTTTATTATTATTATTGAAAATTTGAGGTCAGGTATTTAGCTTCATTAACTCCACGTAGGCTTCTCCAAAAACCTACCGTACAAAAAACTTTAATTAGTTCAACCGTAAATAAGACCTTAATTAATTATTAGTTCAACTAAGTATTTATAATAGGAAAAGCCAATGATATTACAACACTATTTCACACACAAATAATAATTAGATGACGTGATTAATTATTAAATCAGTCTTAATTAAACTGCTTAATCTATTTTAAGGACATTGCCTCTTCCAATGTGAGTGAGGTCATCCTGCCTACCAACTGTATTATATGGGAGAGCACAAAGATGCTTCTTAATTAATTAGGATTAAGGAGAGTTAGCATATGATTATTTTAGTTGTTAGCTCAAATGTGAAGCTTTGGGTTTTAATTAAAGCTTTTGGTTATTGAAATTCTTTATTAGGCAATCAAGTGACAACCTCTGCATAATATTACGAAATTATTAGGTGCAGTCATCGGATGTCGTCCGGATGACAATTAAGACGCGTCACATCACCAATTCACTGTGTATCATCACTGTATACCGCTGTGTATCAGATGATGTGACACGTCTTTCTTGGCCTCCGGACAGTTCGGTGACTGCACATAATAATTTCTCCTACATATTACTTTTAATATCACGAACAAAAAATGACAAGTGAGTAAGCATTTGAACTTAATTAGGTTGTCCATTGATATAACGATCTATTAAAATTTTGTTCCAACGTTTTCAATTATGTAAATAAACGAATATAAACAAACAATATTATATGAACGAGTAATAAGTTGTTCATCGAGTATGCGTATTCACTTAAAACCCTACCTTTAACACTTCTTGATGGTTGCTCATATTGTTTAATAAGATGCATTATTAACAAATAAGCTTCAAACAAAAAAAAAATTGCACATAACTACTCTCACCACATTTGACCATTCAAATTATTTTTTATGGAGAGACAAACTTGTTATATATATACATTGGGGCCTAATCAAAATTTTTAATGCAATTGTTATTTTTGTATATGGTAAAATCATTTTCATATGATATAGGACAAATATATATATGATATTATATGAAGCACAGCTCTAAGTATGATATGGATGTTGGAATATAAATGGAATGTGCAATATTTATGCTTTAACTATTTCATTGATTTTTTTTTTATTTAGTTTAAACCTTTAATTTGATGCATGGTTTGTAAATTTGTAAATAAATTCACAAACATTTGCATTTTACAGATTTTGACTATAATTACAATGAACAAATTATGTGTGTAATAATAATATATAAAATTAGCATATTTTTAACATAATCATGCAAATCTTGAAAAGCGTAAAAATTTACAAATAGCCATATTTTTCACCTATGTTAAAATTAAAATAAATAGTTGTGGCAAACACAAATGTACATTAATTCCATAATTTTTTTGAGTTGGATGTTCATTTTATAAATATACAAATTTTAGATGATGTGTGAATATTTTTTATTATATATTTTAAGGGTAGAAATTTATAAAATAATCAATTTAGGCTGATGAAATTCTCAAAAAAAAAAATATTGTCAAAAATATTTCATGAAATTGGACTATTCCGTAGAGAATTCTCAACAAAAATAAATGGAGAATGAATGCTCTTGGTGAGTAACTTGGTATTTGCTCGCATATTTCTCATTTATGTGTGTTTGTTTACAAAATTGAACAAAATTGAATAAAATTTAAAAGCTCGATGTATAAATAAATAATTATGTTTCAACATTGATTGAGTTGTTTATTTATGTTTGTCAGTTTGTGAATATGTTTGTTTGTTATTTAATATATAGCTTGTTAAGATCTTGATAAAATATCCATTTAATAATAGCTTAATTGATTAATTAATTTAAATATTAAACCTTATTATGGTTAGAACTTAATAAGAAATTGATAAACGTGATTTTAGAACTCACATCATGAATAAACTTGACCCGAGTTGATAAGAAAACAAATAAAAGAACTTAAACAAAACATTCGTGTTAGAGATTACACCACAAATTTTAACAAAACAAAGAAGAACAAAATTCGTTTGCATTATCTAAGCTGGCCATTTTAATTTGTCAATAATTGAAAAACAAGCTGTTGACATATAAAATCTCTATCAAGTTTGATTATGAGTCATTTGTCTCACATTGGCAATGATGTCAAAATGGCACAACATGAAAATTTGCATATACAAAACTCTCATAATTTGACAAGATAACGAAGATGCAAGTAATCTTCTTAAGCACATAGTGTTGATGATGATCAGCCATTAACATCACCATCATCCTTGGAAATAAGCCTATTTTAAGCTCATTAGTTTATCAAATTCTAAGATGGCAAACCACTATGTAAAGACATGTGGGAAGCTATAAAATATAATCCAAGTAAATATGCCGGCAACCCTACATTGAACATTACAAATTATATCTGCATTAAATTTTAAATTCTACTATCTTGTAGTTTTGAGATGGTTGTAGCTAAAAAAAGAGATGTTAATTCGGATTGGCGGATTAGATTTGGGTTTGATTCAAAGTTGATTCGTTAAGCTCATTAGTTTATCAAATTCTAAGCTGGCAAACCACTATGTAAAGTCATGTGGAAAGCTATAAAATATAATCCAAGTAAATATGCCGGCTTGCTCGTCGCAAGATGCAAACCTAAATTGAACATTACAAAATATATCTGCATTAAATTTTAAATTCTATTGTCTTGTAGTTTTGAAATGGTTGTAGCTGGAGAAAGAGATGTTAATTCGGGTTGGCGGATTAGATTTGGGTTTGATTCAAAGTTGATTCGATCCGAATGTAAACGACCTGAATTTGTCATGTTTATTACAGGATTGTGCATTTTTTTCACAAATGTTTAATAATTCAAAAACTTGCACGTAGTTTTCAAGCTAGTTGGTGTTAGGATTTAATTCCAACATTAGTAACATCTTAGTTGAGTGGCGAATATTTTTTATAACATTTTGAATCTTTTTCAATTTCATAGTTTTCTTTAAACAAATTAATCAATGAATGCATATTTCTATATAGTTTTGTTATATTCGATATATTAGTTGGTATCATACTCAATTTGATTGTAAGATTCGCTGTCTAAGTAATTTCTAGAGAGTTTAGAGTTTAAGATTCAGGCAAAATGAAATTGAACAACAACATCAATAAAAGAAAAATCTTGATGCAGCAGTTGAATGTTCTTCATCACTATCAGCACGTTTAGAATCAAAATTAAAGATAGATATTTCTGAATTTTTTGGATTGATTGCAAGCTAAAGAATTTATTGATTGTGTTTGATTGATCAATAGCTAGTGTTAGTTGTTCCACTGCTAATCTTTGTTTTATTAAGAATTATATTCAAACATATTATCTACTAGTTGGAATTTTAGTTTAATGCCTATGTCTCAGTATAGGAGAATGGAGATTTCATAGTGGATACTTTTTAAGTAAATGAAAGAAGGCACCAATTTCATATTTAATTTGTCTTATGGAGTTCTCGTGCCAAATATGTATAAAGAAAGAGAGTTTATTATTTTAATATTATTTGAAACTTTTATATAGACATTATATATAAGATAAATTGAGAGCATCTCGTAAAAGATAATATTTTTAAAAATCAAGGAAGTTCATAGCCTTAATAGTGAAGTCAACCGCCATGGTTGCTGTTGATATGAGGGTTTGCACTTATGATAATAGTGAACACAACATTGTTATTGACAATGAAAAATGAGGTTGTTGATGACAATATAAATCAGCCTTCTTAGTGAGAGGCATTGATGTTGATGACAAGAGTCGGCATTGTTGATGATGACAAATATTAGGATTGGTGTTGTTGGTGAAAGTACACATTATTGTTGACAGCAAGTGCCACATTTACTAGGTACAACGAGCAACTTTATTAGTGTTAACGACATACATCAATCTTATTAGAAAAGATGAGTATCAGTATTGAGATCCATAGTAGGTATCGATCTTAATAGCAGCTATGAGTTTCAGTGTTGGTATCAACGGTAGGGATTGGGGTTATCAATGATGATGGGCTTTGAATTTGGCATCGATGGCAGGTGCCAAACCTTTTTAGCAACGGTTAGCATTGTTGTTAGTTTTGTTGTATATCCCTTTAGCTTCTTTACAACACTAGATGTATAAACCTCTGTAAAGAAAACTAGAGAGTGTAAAGCGAGTAATGGCTAAGAAAGTAATGATTAGGATACTACTAATTATTCAAATAACAAAAAACGTGGAGAACGTGAAGGTGGTCTTGAGGCGAGCAGACTACAAGCTGGCATTCAATTATGCTAGGGGTGTCAATTTCGGGTCACGGGTTGGGTTCGGGTCAGATCCGGAACTGACCCGGGTTCAATCGGGTACACCCTAACCTCCAGAGTAGGCAAACGGGTCGAAAACACAGACTCGGACCCGACCCGTCGGGTTGTCGGGTTGACTCGACCCGACATGGGACGCGCAGGGCGCAGGTAGCCGCGGATAGCCGAGGCAGCCTCGGGCAGCTCTTTCTAAGCGGGTTTCCGGGTTGACCCGCCAACCCGTCGGGTAAACCCGAACCCGACCCATTTTGAAATCGGATCGTGTCGGGTTTTCGTGTCGTGTCAAATATTGACACCCCTACCGTTCATCTATTCCTCCGGTATGCTAGCTTAAACTGTATCACGTCATATATATGAAGAGTTTATATTGCACTGATCATAAATTCAATGATTTGTAATCTCATATATATGAATATCTTTTAGGATATCATGATATATTGTTTTGAGAAATAATGAATTAAACATTATTTTAATTACTTAATTTTATAGTATTTCATTTTATTTAAAAAAACTCCATTGTAAATAATATATTTTTGGTTGAAGTCTTTTATTATGGTTTTCTACATGAATTTGCTTCAATTAATTTCCATGCCATATAACATATGGATGTCACGCATGCATTTGAATGTGCCCAAAGCTAATACCAATATATCTTTTAACTCATTTCCTTCTTACTTGCAGCCTGCTTAGGCAAAAAAAAAAAAGAACATAATTAACAGTTAAGTAAGAAATAAAATAATAATTAAGAATAAATTTAAAAATAAGCACAAATACAAAAAAACGAATTAGGTTTTCAAGGGAATCATAAAATCATTTTAGGCTTTCTTAAGATACATAAAATGATTTAAGTTTTTTTTAAGAAAACCTAAAGAAAAATAAACTTAAAAAAAAAAAAATAAAACAGAATATTGTTAATATTTATGTTATTAAATTCCTTATAATATTTATGCTATAATTTTTTAAACTAATATTTTTTATAAAATCGAAATTATTATATATTGATTAAGATTACTTTTAAATTATTTTTCTTTTTTCTAAATTAGAAATATTTAATCAAATTTAAAATATATATTTAATTAATTTATGGCATATTCATATTTCTAATATAGTGGTTCAAATTTTATAATATATTTTAGGTTCTACTTCCTTTATTATTATGGTATTCTACATGAAATGAAATGGCTTCCATTAATTTTCATGTTTTTATAGCATGCATGACGCGCATGCATTTGAATGGACCCAAAGCTAATAACATTAGATCTTATAGTTCATTTTATCAACTCTTGCTTATATAATATAAAAATAAATTAAATATGAAATTATTCATTAAATTCAAGTTATGATATAAATAAATATTTTGTTATCTCCAACTTACTTTTTTTATATTAAGGTTGTGAAATATGGATCAAATATCAAATTAAAAAAAAAAGAAAGAGGTTCAAGACTTAATTGTTCTTAATTATTTGAATAAAATTAAATAATCTAATAATTATGTAATAATATAAATTTGTTATTAAAAATAAATATAATTCCTATATAAACATAGAAATGTAATATAAATAATTGTTAATTTATATTATATTTTTAGATGAAATTTACAACTATAAATTTTATACTAAATTCATATTATAAACTCACCATTATAAATCATTTATGATTAATAATCGACAAAATTAAATTATACAAAATTTGATCCTGCTATTAGTTTTTTATAAGGAACTGGAAGTTTTCATTCTTTATACTGCAGTAATTCTTAAGAACTGCAACTATCAAGTGCGTGGTTTCTTATGTTCTAAATGAAAATTGAAAAGTAAAATTAAATGATTATCAGTTGTTTTATATTGTTGTGCCCCATATCATTCACAAAATGCAAAGAATTAACACGTTCTTTTTTTTTTTTTCAGTCCACGTATTTACTTACGGATATGGATTGCAACAATGTGTGTTCTATTGTCTTCAAATATTGAGGATATTGGATTGAGGTGATGGGAAAAAAGTAGGATGAAATATGTCGTTGGAAGCCAGAAAACTTTAAAGTTTGTTAGAGGTCACATTAATTTGCTATTATTGAAAGAACATACTGAAGCAATTTGTCAGTGGATTAGAGGTCATGCATACAACCTACATTATCATATTGGTGGAACATTACCTAAAATTTATATACCAATTATGAGTGATACAAATGTGAAAGGACTTTCTGATCTACATGACGTTGACATAGACAGCCATACGTACGCTTATGGTTTTTGGCAGATTTCAGGATTACCATGTGTACATGTGGCAGTTTTTGTTGGAACAAAACATCACAATTTGTGTCACTCGTACGTGGATGAGCAATATTACAGTTACAGGTTTGTAAGCTTACTTAATTAAAAGTTGCATTAACATTTGTTATCTAAACATCACTATTTTGTGCAGATACAAAATGACATATGAAGGAGCCATTTCAACATTATACCAGGGAAAGAGCTGTGGACCTTACTAAGTGATAACCAGTTAGTTTTCCCACCTATTACAATTAGGGCGCGTGGTAGACTCAAGAAAAGATGAATTAAAAACTTTGGAAGGTGCACAGAAATAAAAACAACTTATAATTGTGATTGATGCAATTCTTGGGGTCACCATAGAAGTAATTACAAAGAACCTTTAAGTTTTGAGGGAGAAGATATTCAGACTAACGTTTGGTCAAAATTACCCATTTGGCGAGGCCAATTGTAATTCTGGACCTTATTGAATTACATATTTAAAATTATGCTTGCTTTTTTGAGTCCAAGACATATTGTTCTGGTTATTGAAAAAACTTCAGCATATGGATTTAATCTGCTGTTTTTATCTTCACACTTATGTTTTCATAATAATTCTGCTTGTGAATAATGATAAATCTGCTTATATTCTACAATAACTAAATGATCTGTTTTCATTATAATTCTACTCCAAGACATAAGGACCCAGCAGCCAAGAACTGCTTGCCTTTATGCGAACTAAATGCCCTGTATGGAAGACTTATAATTCATCTTGCCTTTGCTTCATTACTGTTGCGGGCTAGAAATTATTCGATAGTAAGCTTGCTGAAATCGGAGTTCATATGCTCCCAGATTTAATTTTTGAAGTTTTCAACTAGCTTTTGCTTCGAGATTCGTGCCCAATCAAGCTAATTTTGTGATGACGTATCAATTACGATTAGTGGTAGAAGATAAATATGTATGGCAAGGAGGATAAAATCTAAATATTGAATCGAAAATATTCTCCAATTGAACAATCTCAAATATTCTACAATAGATAAACAAAAAAACTGCCACAAATCTCTAATTCTTTTCAAAAGCATACTGAGAACTCAAGGTTGCATTAAATAAAAAAAAAAGTTGCATTGACTCAAAGTGGCATTTACGCATAGCGACATTTATTTACAGTGAACGCTACAATAACATTAAGGAAAATCACTATGACCAACAAGATTTTAATTTGTAATAGATCGGCTCTAATTGAAGCAATATGTGTTGTACTGCTTTCAGCAATATTTGAACTTCGAAAATTGCTACCATACGGAAATTTATTAACTTCATCACACCATCGAAAATAATGGCAATCGTCTTCTATCCTATTCCGGAAGCATCTGTAGAATTTTTTTCCTCTACTACGAGATTGGTAGATTTAAATATCGCACATTGTAAGTTGCAATGACAATATATTAGATTACTAAAGTTGTGGATTGGCGTTGCCGATGAACTCGAACTCATTTTAGATTGCCTTGTATATTGCCTTCATAAAATACACCTTCAAAAAAATAAAAGAAAATGAAGACATGAGAAGTAAACAATTGCCTTTGCATTCCATTCATTCAGAAAATATTCATAAAATAAACCTTGGCATTTCATCAAACACCTATTGTGCATCTCTAAATTTACAAACACAATATAGTGAAAGACTTGAGAAGTTTACCCTAAACAACTAATGGAGAAGATCACCGTCAACATTAAAAATTAAAAGTTATTATAAATTTGTTAAAAGAAGACCTGTTCTGAAGAAGAAAAACCAAATGTGTAGAGTTCCTCGGCAACGCCTAAGAATGCCGACCTAAGAAACCTGGCGTGCGAAATAGTAGAGTAGCGTGAAAGGCCAATTCACTGGAGAAGTCGCCGCGAAACAGCCCTGACTTCGGACTGGAAAGTGAACGGGCAGAGCGAATGGGACAAACCTGCGGAAGACGACGAGTCGAACGTCCTCAAGACGGAGTGGTATACTAAATGGTATAATTGATTTAAAATGACTATTTTGGGTGGTATATTAGTAAATAGATTAGTTTAGGTGTTAAATTTGTATTTTCAACAATTTTAGGTGTTAGGATTGTGAAAACCCCTAAATTTTAATAGTACGTTGATGATGTTCTTCTTGAACCTGATGCCACCATTTTCCCACATTATCTCTGCTGTCACCTAAATGGCTCCCTTCAATATCTAACTATCACCCATTTTGACTTTTCATTCACAGTTAACCAGTTGTGCCAACACATGCATAATCCCGTTCCTCGTCTCTGAAGAACTTCTCGAAAGAATTCTTCCATATACCAAAGGAACATCCAACTTTGCATATGCAGTCAGTAACAGTAAAACGGGCTTTCTAATGTTTTATCCATGGTGTATTGAGCTTTATTTGGCTGCCTTGGTTCTCTACTGCCTTCTATTTCTTCATAGAATCTTCACCGTTTTCTTGGTCTACTTCCCTTCAACTTTGATGTCTCGGTTTCCCCTACTCTTTCTCAAAATGGATACAAATATTATTTGGTGATTGTGAGGAATACTCTAAATTTGGCTGAGTTTATTCTTTCAAAGCTAAATCTGAAAACTCTCAATGTTTCTTCCTTTCAGAAGTCAGGTTAAAAGCAGCTTAACACACTCTTTCCTAGCAAATCATTATATTAATATTCATGATTTTTATTGTCCTTACACACCATCAGCATCTTCTTGGAATCATATGGACTATATATGCTTCTTCGAGCTCAATATCCTCATAATTTACAGGTTGATGCTCTCTAAACGACTGACTATTTAGATTTTATTTGAGATAATTTTTTTACTATTTTTTATAGTAATTTTTAATTTACAGGTTGATGCTCTTTAATTTTTATACTAAGAAGATACCTTAAGAAGCAATAACAAAGCCGTTCCAAACGAAACCTTAGTCTTGATTAGTAGGAAAAACTCTCAACTAACATATCAAACTGAATTGTGTATCTAGCTAAACTTCATTGTTCTTCTAATTTCCCTCCCTATTAAGTGATATTGCTCATATAAAGTTTAACTTGATGAGTTTTAATCGTCTTTATATAAAGATAAAAAAATGGCTTTGACTAAACTCTTGCTTGGTTAATGATTTTTTTAGAAAGAGAAATTATTTCAATCATTAACATGAGCAAGATTAATGAACATCCATCTACTTAGAGAAGAAGATAACAAATTTATAAAATAAAAAAAAAACTAACAAAAAGATACCAAATATTTTTCAGGTTGCTTGAGTTGCTGAACAGCAGAAGCAGAATGGAGGCAGTTGGCCGATACTACGGCGGAGGGGTGTGAAGGAAGCACGGCAGTCGATCCATCTAAGAGAGAATAGAAGAGGCTAGACCGAAGGAGAGAAGAGGAAAAAGATGGGGAGGTTCGCGTGATGTATAGGAGATTAGGGCTCCTTAAAACATTTGTTATGGCTTCTATAACAACAATTTTAATTGCTGGGAAAAACTACTTTAACAGCGGTTTAAAAATCGTTGCTATCTAGTGCTGTGAAAATAGCACATTTTTTTTGTTGTGTTAAGATACCATTGTTGAGCAATTTTTTGAAGTAGAAAACTCTTATATTTCTCTCATGTTGTTGACTAAGCTCCTAGTTTACGATATTTGACTACATTAAAAAATTTCCATCTAAGAAAAAATGAGGTTCCATGAGAAAAACTCCTGTCGAAGTCAAAGATTGGTAAGACTTGTGAAAATTTTAATCTCAGAGCTAATAATAAAAAAAAAAACGTATTGGCATAAAAATATCTACATATTTACCGCACGACCTTCGCCTGATCATCGTTCGACCAACACCTGATTGCTGATCGCCTTTGGACCACCTCCTGGACGTCGACTAACATCGGACGTACCACAGGGGTTATCCGACGATCTTCGTCCAGCTCCTGCTCGTTCACCATCGAACCACCGCCCAACCGCCTTCAGCCACCGACTATCATAGGACTAACACTCATCTGTCAATCTCCATCATAATTCTGTCATATCATCGTCAGACTACCACCCAGCCACTGATTGTCGTCGGACCTCCGCCCAACTGCTGACCTCTATTAGACATCCCAGTCGCTGTCATTAGACTTTCGACCTCTGTCATCCAACCAAGGCCATCACAAACTCCCGATCGAGTACCCATAATTTTAATTTAACCTCTACAAGTCAAGGGGCAGGTCAACCTTTTTATCGCACTCAAATATAGTGAAACATTTTCACTTGGGTTTTTCATATAAAAAATTTCTTGTATTTGTCCACTCTCTCTCTCTCTCTCCAAACATGTGTTTGTGCTAGATATTCGTGTATCGCTGGGATGAAAAATTCACTCACTCTAACGCCACGAGTATACTAGCTCGCAACAAAGTTATATATATATATATATATATATATATATATATATATATATATATGAATTTTTTTAAAAAGTGACAGAAAAGTGTAAGCGACATCTG
>NW_021319843.1:31350-88486 GCF_001605985.2 Dendrobium catenatum | reverse complement strand
TTATATATATTTATATATATAACATCTAAATTTTGATATTTATGATAAAATGATATAAAAATTTTCACAAATATAATTTTTTAAAAGTAAAATTTAAATTTTTCATATATATTTTTTTGCTATAATTAAGACAATAAATGATAGATATAAGTATATAACTATAAATTAAAATTTAGGCATTAGATATTTAAATACATAAAAGTATATATGATGCGTATGTAAATCTCTAATTAATATATCAATAAAATAATTATAAAATTTATGGTAAAATAACAAATATTAAATATTTACTTATAATCAATAAAATAATTAATTAATAGGAGGATTTACATACCTACACAAATATTTTAATTAAGATTATTTTGAGATATTTTAAATTTTTCGAATCAATTTCTATGAGAATATATTTCTATCTTGACACAATTTTTCCTTACAAAAAATTTCTATGAGAATATATTAAGATTAATCTTTTAAATAATTTAAAATTATATTACATAACAAATTCCTATTTAGATGTTATGACAGAATTTTGCTAAAGAAAATTAAAAGGCAATATGGTCAACGAAGGGAAATAACACGTGGGTCAAAATTGGGTGCCCGTGGGGCATTCAAGATTTTTCAAACGGGCTTTTAGCTTCGAGGAAGCTTCTAATTTCCAGCTTCCATGGGTCGGAATAGGGGTGTTAAAAGTGGGCATGACATGAATTTGGATTCGGGTCAACTCATTTGTCATACGGGTCGGGTTTGTATTTGAACTTCCTATCTGTTTATAAAATCGAGTTGGTTTTGACCCGAAAACCCAAAATCAACCTGAACTGACCCAAGTCACTCAGACTCCGCCAGTCCGCTGCTTGCAGCATGACCGATTCGGGTCCGTCGACTCCGCTCTAGTCCCATGCCGGACTCTATCTCACATCGATCATGCGTTGAACATCGCAGCAGCACAGCCTCGACGTCCGAGCTCCACCCTCGATCATGCGGCCGTGCGAGCCCGAAATCTCTGAGCTTTCCATTGAACTCAGCGTCGAGGAGGACATTGCTTGCTTCGACGTCTCAATGAATAACGACATGTTCCCATTCCACGTGAAGGTAGAGAAGACCAGTGGTGATGCCGCGGATAATTTTAAACCTTTGGCTCTATTTAATAGATTGTTGAGGTCGGTCGAAGATGTGTTTCTTGAGGTTGTTGTTCGTCATGTAGTCATACACGAGGAGGAGCTCTCCTCGTCGGCAGCAGCAGCCCAGGAGTTGCACTAGGTTTTGGTGTCGAAGCCTATCGATGCTTGCAAACTCTATAATGAATTCCTTCATCCCCCGCCTAAAATCATGGGAGATTCTTTTCACCGCCATCTAAAGTTTTGATTTTGGTAGCTTCCCTTTGTAGACTCCACCAAGCCTCCATTGCCCAAGAGGTTCTCGTCGCTGAAGCCATTGGGTGGCTTGGTAAAGAACTCTGTACGAGAAAACGATATATTCGCTTCGCCTTCGTCTAACTTCTTTCACCCAATTCTTTTTCGTTTACACATAGAGAGACGAGAAAGATGAGAAAAATTAAGTCATTTTACAAAAATACATTCATAAAATGTTTTATAAAATATGTACTAAAAGTTTTATGATAATAGAAAAAAAAAAAATTTTTTTCAGTATCATATGAATATCTCATATATACAAATATTATAAGAATAGGTCAAAGGTGACCATACTTTGAAAGGGAAAAAATTATAGGGTTTGAACCTTATTTTGAGATTTCACAAAGTTTAGTGATCTAAAAGGTTTAACGTGTCGGATTCAGATTCGACACAAAATTAAACAAATCTGAATTCAATTGACACGAACCCAACCTATGATGACATGAACCAAGAGAAAAATATTACTTCCTACATGTATAAAAGTTTAAATTCTTGCCTGAGAAGAGTCGCATGAAATGAAAAATGCACGTGTTTTTTATTTAGAATTTTTTAATGCAAATTAATTAGTTTATTCGGAGAAATAAAATGAGATATAATAGATATTTAAAAAATTTACTCATTAAATAATTAAAAAAAAAAGGTAGACTAAAAAAACGTGAATACCTAATCCATCCAAAATTTACTCTGTTAAATTTTAATATTTTTTAATTGCATTAATTATGAATGACCTAAACAATCCAATCCAAAGCCAATTTGAAAGATTTGGGTTTTGATTGAACATAATAATTTTGGCAGCGGGTTAAGGTTCGAAATCTAGACCCAAAAAATTTTCAAGTTTCGTTTGGGTTGACCCAAAGAAATGAAATTAATCCGAAGCTTATTTGATAGATTCAAAGCCTAAATTGAATAACCAAATTATATTAAAATATGGCATGCTTATAGTGAAATCGAGCAGCTCAGACAAAATCAACGAGCCCAAGATCGTTGAATTAATTTTAACATTGTTAAGGCACTCAAACAATAGAAAAACACTCTATGATTGGGGGAATCAAGACGGGCCTTTCGATGGAGCACTTCGAACCTGACCCGGATCTTCTCTATATTTACGCGGAGTGTTACTCATGAAAATCTATAAATAGACCTCACTCTCTACATGAAATGGACCTTTGGCTTGAGATTAGAAAGAGTTTTGAGTCTTCAAGAGCTCCAACACCACCGTCGACGAACCGTCATAGACTATCGTCGAACTTCTACTTGGTCGTCGACCGCCGCTGGACTTCGACCTAACCTCAGTCGGACACCGCCCAGCCGCCGACGAACTTCCACTTAGCCTCTGATCGCCGCCAGACTTCAACCCGACCTTTGTCAGACCACCGCCCGACTGCTAACTACCGCCGGACTTCCACCCAGTTGTTGACTGCTGTCGGACTTCTATCCGATAGCTGACCGATACCGGACTTCAGCCCAACCTTCGTCGGACCACAGACCGCTGTCAGACCTCATCCGTTCCCGACCAAAGTCGAACCACTGCCTGGCCGTCGTACATTCATCCAACCATCGTCAGATCATTCCCCGTCTATCAAACGTCTAGCCGAATGTCGTCGGACTTCCGCACGATCGTCGCCAGACCTTTACCCAATTCTTCAAACTATTGTAATTCGACCATCTCAAAGTCAATGGATGGGTCAACCTTTGTAATTCACACTAATTTAGTGAAATCTTTTCACATGAGAGATGCCCTGTTGTTTTCGCTCTTCATGTTTTCCACTTAAAAAAGATCTAGTGTTTTACTTCTCTCTCTATGTTTACGTGCTAAATATCCCGTACATCACTAAGACGAAAAGTTTACTCACTCTACCATCATAAATATTCTAGCCCGCAACAAGTATTATTTGGGTTTAAGTTAAACGGGTCTTTTTTTTTTTTAGTTAAACGAGTCATTTTAAGTTAAAATGGACATAATTAGATTACATAGTTTGTATTAATCTAAAATTTTGTATGACTTATAATAAACGTGTAAAAATGGTCAACTCGAGTTAAATATTTTGATCCCTATAATAAACAGGACATTTTTTAGTTAAATGAGTCGTAATTTGGTTAAATAAGATCGTGTTATCCTAAAAATTTGTACGATATATATAATAAACATAAATTGGTCACAATGTTAAATATTTTGACTTGTATAATAAATAGATTAAATTCGAGTCAAAATTATTCATGTTGGATCAATTCTATATTTTACCCGAACTAAACCCACCAACCCATATTAACACGCCTAATATTAACCAACACATATTATAGATAATAACAATGGAATGTTGACTATTTTTCCCTCTCCCAATTAGATGGCTAAGGCTTCGCTTGGGATGAATTTCTTATTGCTTCTAAAAATAACTTTTTAGAATAAAAAAAATAATTTTTTAACTTAAAAACTGTTTTAAGAAGTAGTAAGAAAGTCGTCCTAAACAAAATCTAATAGTTGTACTTTCTTTAACTAAAAAACTAAAAAATTGCACAACACTCCAACATTAACTTGCAGGGAATTTCGATACGCCATTATGAGATTTGGTTAAGATGTCGCAACCTGCTCATATTAAATCTCCCTAGAAGTTTGGCTAGCTATCCATTGGATCCATCTCTTGGATCATATTCACGAACTTTTATTTGGTCCGGTGTAAGGATGCAGATGAACATTCGGTCGTAGGCAAAATCCCGCCTACACCGAGGTGTACCGAGTTTTTCCAAAAAACTCGGTACACCTCGGTATAGGCGGGATTTTGCCTACGACCGAATGTTTCTCTGCATCCGGTCGGAGGATGTAATAATTGTTCCATATTCACAAGGCGACTATGTTGTGATTGGTTCATATTTATAGTTGTACTTTCTTTAGTTTAGGTTCTTTTAGAGCTTTTCGTGCTACCATTAGTGTCTATAAATATATGATTGATTCTTCACAAAAAATTCATCATGATTGGACATGATCTCGAGGCAAAAATTGAATTGAAAGTTTCAAAAATTAAATATGGGACCATCCAAACTCCGACTTCAACAAACTTTTAGTTGAACTGAATGTCTCGGAAAGACAAACCCAATGACACCAAAATTAGTCAAATCCAAGCTCAAATGAGCCCAAATCAAGGATCCAAAGCATATTTGGAAGGTTCAAGGCATATTATTGATTACCAAACAAATTCCAAATGTGATGCTTATAGTCAAATCGAGCGGCTCGACGAGACAAATCCAACGAGCCTAAGATCGTCAAATGCTGATATCATGAAGCCATTCAAATGATCAATAAATGATTCACGATCAAAGGGATCAATATCAGCCGTTAATTCAAATCACTCCATCTGGATCATGATCCTTCTCATATTTACAAGTCATTCTACTCTAAAAAAATTATAAATAGCCATCATTCTTCTCATGAGAAGGAAGGGAGAAAGGAGGAAGGTAAGGGAAGAATTTGGGAGCTTCATCACCGGCGACCACTGCCGGACTTCCACATGCTCGTTGACCATTGTCGGACTTCCTCTCATTTGTCGACCACAACTAGAGTTCTTCCCGACCACTGTCAGACCTCCACCTGTTCGTTGATCACCAACGGACTTCTAACCGTTCATAGACCTCCGCCAGAGTTCTTCCTGACCGCAATCGAACTTCCACTTGTTCGTCGATCACCAACAGACTTCCAACCGTTCATCGACCTCCGCCTAATTTCTTCCCGACCACCGTCGAACTTCATTATGTTCGTCAATCACCTACAGACTTTCATTCGTCAACGATCATTATAACCTCCATTTCCCACCATCTGTCACCCGCACACTACGGTCCTTTTGACCATCGTCACCCACCGACTACTGTCCTTCTGACCACCATCGCCCACCGACTACAGTCCTTCTGACCATCCTAAACAAATTACAATCCTCCTGACCTCTGTCGTCCGCTGACTATGCTCCTTCCAACCACCATCGCCAACTATGGTCATTCTGACCACAGTCGCTTGACTACGATCTTTTTAACCTCCATCGCCCGACTACGGTCATTTTGACCAACGTCGCTCGCCGACTATGGTCCTTCCGACCTAAATCGCTAACCGACTATGATCCTACTGCCCAAACGAACATATCAACACTGATTCTTCCAACTTCCACCATATAATACACTATATATGATGATTGCTGCATCAAGCCAAGACCTTCCTCTTAAGGAATGGCCTCTTTTGTAATCAATTGCAAACACTAGTGGATCCATTCAAACTAGGTCAAGCCCTGTGGATTATCCCTATTTTTAAGGGACATAAAAATTATGGTGTCTTTTATAAACGCTATAATCATACTATATTATCTTTTTTGTGTGCTCAATCTTCATACAAAGCTAAGACATTAAATTATATTACTCTCTACCTCCGCAAATATTTCAGAACACAACAATGATATAATTTGTAATAAGGTATACATTATAAAAGTAATAATGGATCTTTTCAGAGGATGCTCGATCTTTAAATCAGGAGAAGAGCACCTCTTCTAAGCAATCAAAAGATAATAACCAAAGATAAGCATGCAAAAAAGAAATACCTAATAATAAAGACCTATTGTCCATATTTATAAATAATGATGGCATTTATATGTGTGAAAATGTATTGTCAACTCAAATCAACTCCGAATGATCAATAACTAGAGAAATATGTTAATTATCTTACTATTTAAATATTTTCAAAGAGATAAAATTAAATATGTATAAAAAAATGGGTGGTTTTTAGGGGTGTCAATATTTGAAACGACCCGAAAACCCAACTCGTACCCGACACGGAAATTTCGGGTTCGGGTTAGAGTTTTTGACCCGTTTCAAAAATCGGGTCGGGTTCGGGTTGACCCGGAAACCCGAAAAATGTCCCGGATTGACCCGCTGACCGAGCTGCCCACCGCTGACCCTTCAGCACCCCCCTGTGCGTGAGCCGTGTGACCGAGCTGCCCTACCCCCGCTACGATGCCCAGCTGGCCCGCTGCCCTCTTCCGTGACCGCGTCGCTTCGCATGTCTCCTTTGCGTAGCTTCACCTATCCCGCGAGACCTCTTCGCTTCGCCCGTCCCAAATGACCGTTGTTGCGTCCCACTACCGCCGGACGCCGCTGCCGCGAAGCTGTTCATGGCCTTTCGCGTGTCCCCGGGTCGGGTTGGGTTGACCCGAACCCGAAGCGGGTCGGGTTCGGGTCCGTAGAATCAACCCGTTTTTACAAACAGGTCGGGTTCGAGTTGATCCGAATTGCGTCGGGTCATTTTCGGGTTCGACACGTGACCTAATATTGACACCGCTAGTGGTTTTCCACATGATTCTTGAGAAGAACCAAAAACTGGTTGGCTGGGCTTTTATTGTATTACCTTTTAAAAATCTGAATGGGCCAACAGCTCATGCACGGCTTTTAGATCCAAATAGTTTTGACAACGGGCTTGCTATTTCTGTAGTTAATTATTCAAATTTTGAAAGAGCCCATATAAAAAATCTTAAGGGTTGAGATTATCTGATCAGTTCAACATGATAAGCTATCACCGATTGAATATCAGACAATTTTCGCTATAATCTGTATAACTTCGGATTTCAATGGATATCTAGCCAGAAAATCAGTTTTACTTTTTCTATAATAAATTTAAGCAATAAACATATATTATTTTAAAATATATAACTAACACTTAGAATTATTCTTTTTATATATTAATGAGTACATTTTTCTGTATGCTTACATAACATTTAAATTTTTAAATAACAATAAAATGGTCACTTAACATAGTGAAAGCTTAACATGTCATGGATCATGTCAGTGCTACCATGTGATCCCATTATGACTTCTTTGTCATCAAACTTAACACAACTTCAATTCAATTCCGTCGACATCTTCGCATGTCATCATTCTATTCACCACTTTTAAATGTCATATGTCGCATCGATTAAATTATCAATGAAATCTCAATGCACCAAATGATATCCCATCGTGAGTTGCTCACATCGTCAGTCTCACTAATAGTGATGTATTGTCGCATATTCCAGACTTCTTCGTCTTCTAAGATTTCAATGTTTAATCTAAATTTGTCCACAGGTGATACCCGGGCCTCACTCATAAGAATATATAAGATTGATACGAGAGAGAGATTGATACGAGAGAGAGAGAGAGAGAGAGAGAGAGAGAGAGAGAGATCTAAGTATTGTTTATTAGATTGTTAGTCTGTGTCGAATTTGATTATGTTGACCAATAGGATTGTATTGTTGCTTTAGACCTCAATTCAATTTCTGATTCTCACTGGGGGGTCCTATCATTGCTTGGATTTCGATGCTTTGAACAGGGTGTCGTGTACCCAAGAACCCCGGCACTGTAGAGTTTGTTGGGAGAAACAACAGAGAGCAGAGCACCACAGTACTTTAGATTTGGCATTGTAATGTTGTGTAGTGCCGCAACGTTGTGGGTTTGAGTGCCACAACATCATTAGACGAATCAAGATCAAAGGTTTGAGCACCGCAGCGCTCCAAACTAGCACCGTAGCGCTTCGAGGGGCCATGAACATATTTCTCTCTCGTTTTTCTCAATGTTGGCTTCCCTTGATGTTATTTAACAGACTTTCTTTTTGTTTTGTGTGTGAGAATGGTGTAAGAGAGAAGAGAAGCAAGTAGAGAGTGAGAGAGAAGATATATATATACTTATTTCTCCCAATTTTCATAGTGGATCACTTGGTGTGGTATGGCTCCATGATTTTTTCCGAATTTTAAAACTTTTCACGTTAAATCCTCGTGTCATTTACTTTCCGCTTCATTTTATATTTCCTTGCTTGTTTCGTGGCGTAGTTTGCTTCCACATCCCCCACAGGAGTGCCCATGAATCGATGATCTTAGCCTCCCCTTGAACCTCCTATTTCATAGTAAAAAACATGAGGTTTAACGTTACAAAAAATATGCAGTAAATGAATTTTCTCCATCAAATCAAAGATAATGCACAGTAGTTGCCAGGTAGGCGGGTAGTCTTATCTTCCTTGGAGCCGAGTTGGCCTTCGTGAGTTCTTCATGGTTCAAGAGCGAAAGCAAGCGATTTGGCTTATTGATAAATCCACAGCCTCTCTCTCTCTCTCTCTCTCTCTCTCTCTCTCTCTCTCTCTCTCTCTCTTATATATATATAGTGTTCATCCAAGTGCACGTGCAATAGGCCAGTTGATCTTATTTTATGATTTATAAGCGCAGATCATGTCTGCACAAGAAGATAAATAAACTCTACATAATAATTGCTTCAGACTTGCAATGCTTCAATTCCAAACTATTTCAGATTTTAATAACCATGCAGATTTAAATGAAATTCTACAATATTTGATTTATGGTATTTCGTCACAAAATTTATTTGATCAAATATGAATGTCGATGAAATTATTGAATTAGAAACGTACATAATTAAATTTTGGATTATTCGAACTCTAATTTTAGATGGATAGTTAGACTTAGCGCTTCGATAAGACAAATCCAACAATGCAGAAAAAGTGATTAGATTCGAGTTTAGATGAGTCTACATTAAACACCAAATGTGAAATTAGGAACTTTATGACATTCATTGGAGAATTAAGCGATTAATGAATTTTACGTGCTTATAGCAAAAATAAGGGGATCGATTAGAGGAATCTAATGAGTCAAACATCTCTCAATTATCAGATGATTAACACAAATGCTAAATACCAAGTGATTGAGGGAATCAAAATGAGTTTTATATAGTGTTTTGGAAATGTTGGATAAAATTATCAATAAATTTGTTAGACCGGTCCAGCTGGTCCATACGGAACCTGCTAACGCGTAACAAAGGCGGAACTTCTCTGCCTCCTGTACGGGCAGCTCAAACCACATAGCCAAAAGCTCTGATTAGGAATTATTTAGGAGGAGTTTATGAGGGAAATTTGAATGTAGGGACTGTTTAGATATTTCCTTTTGGATTCTATGCATTAAATAATTTGTTTTTCTAGGGTTAGAGCATCATGAATTTGTGTGAAATTTGATGTCTCTCTTAGGTTTTGGGTTGTAGCGACGCCTACAGATTTGGGAGAGATGGATCTTCTTCTCGAATAGATGATCAATTTTATCTTGGTATTTTCCATTTCCCTTCCATCAAATAATAAAAATTATCTACTGTTTTCATGGTTTTGTGTATTTTTGTGGAGAATTCTCGCTGTTCTCCAAAGAATGATAGAAATTACTTGAGATCTACAAGTGTTTCCTATCAAAATCACTCTAAAAAGTATAAATGAACACTGAAAGGGCACTCGATAATCATCGCTAGCAACTATTCTCACTTGTACATCGTTGTCCGGTCTCCATCCTGTGTCCATCACATCTAAATTGTATCATGTGATCATAGGTGTGCAACCACTATCATCCGATTGTCGTTGCCCAACCACTGTCATCTCTCGACCCACATCACTAGTATATCATTGTATGACCAACATCGTTCGACCTCCATTGCATATGACCAACATCGTTCGACCTCCATTGCACGACAATCATCTTTTGGCAATCATCATCGCCCTCTTATATTTCTCCATCAATCTCTACAGCAATCGTAGAATATCAAGTTACTATTTTCATCTTTATAAACTTGTCTCTAATTGAGCGGAATGATGTACTTTTGTAACATGCATAGCAAGCTCCATTGTTTTTTTTTTTTTTTTTTTTTTTTTTTTTTTGTGGATTGTTCATGTTAAAATCTGTTGTCTCTTGCAGCATTTTTTTTATCTATATATGTTATAAATATGTGTATAAAATTAAGATATTAAATTTTATCACTCAATTACTATGAATTTTCCAGCATGCGATAATTTCTCATAACACATCTCCTTTAATTTAAAATTTTGTGGTTATTTTTTTAGTTTTTAGGAATAATGAGAAGCATAGCTCAATAAATTAAATAAAATAAAACTACAATTATAAAACTGATGCAATTAATAATTTACAACTCAAAAGAAAACATAGAAGAAAAATACAATCATTCACACATTCTTTCTTCTCCTTATGATGTGTTTATTAAACTTGCAGACCATCTTGATCTGTTGGTTGAGAACTTCGGTTATCAACCAAGGGGTTTATAGTTCGAAGCTTGCATATGTGATATGTGTGAGAGCTCAAAAGTCTGAAAAAAATATATCTATTAAACCCCACAAATTTCTTGTAATTATATCTAGAAAAGTTTCTCTCTCCATCTTTAATCATAGACAATTGCTATTTTAGCTTTCGTTTGAGATTGTTTTCTTACTGCTTTCTAAAGTAATTTTTTAGTACAAAAAATTTTTGAATATGAAATTTTTGTATTAAAAATTTGTTTTGAAATACAATAAGAAAGTTATCCCAAACGAAACTTTAATATTCTCAAACAACTGGTAAATATATTTTTTTAAACCATTTATCATATTAGTTGGTGCATTTTCTATTCATGAATTGCTAAAATATCAAAATATCTTTTTTATATGTATAATCCTTACTATTTGTATGCTTGATAGATTGTCATAAGCAACTATGCAAGCAATTTGCTAGTTATTAGAGACAATGTTAGATTCGTTTATAGATTATTAGTTCATATTGAAGTTGCTAGGTTGAATAGTACTATCAATGGTTTTTATATTTATTTTATTGATTTAAATTATCATTTATATTCTTTGCAACTACATCAATAAGTACAATACCTTTGAAAATAAGGCATCTAGATTGGTTGAGCAAGATTTTCTCAAGACACCAAAAAGTATAACCAAGAAATCTCAAATAGCGAAATTCAAAAAATTGAGGAGTTATAATCTTCCAAAATCTATCCTTCTAGTTGATCTTCCATATGTTATAAGCTAGACAAGACTCTAAAGATATCAGTAAATGAAATATGGATTCCTTTTTTATCCTTAGAGTCAAAATTCATAAAAATTATTAGGTGCGGAGTGTGCACCGTCCGCACAAGCACTGGGTACCTAGCAGTACCCAGTGCGGGTACCACTAAGTATCCAATGCTTGTGCTAACGGTTCTCCGCATCTGCATTCCGCACCTAATAATCTCTCCAAAATTCAAGGGGCAAAAATAGTATTTTTTTTTTTTTTTGGGGGCAAAAATAGTTCAACTTGCACAAAAGAACCCACCCTTTCTTGAATATTATAGTCCTTCCACTCCTCATTGCCTCCCCTCAAGTGAAGGAAAGCAGCTTCCCCTTCCACATGCAAAGCCCATACCTCATTGTCTCTTCTTCATGCAGTTATGCAAGCTTGAAGACAAGCATATTGTAAATGGGTCCCACTCAAACAACTCTTCTACTTATATGCATTTATTAATTACAACATTAATTATCTTTACATGGATCAGAGCAAAAAAATTTATGAGGAAATAATTGTTTTTATATATATCATTTAACTTTAATAGAAATTTAATCATTTTTAAGTCCATCATAATATAATTTATATTAGAATATTCTAACATAATTTTTTTCATCATTTTTAATAAATAGTAATAAGAAAAGAGACTTCTATGGTCTAAAGTCTATATATGTCATCACATTAGATTTTACTCATCTATAAAAAAAATTATGAAAATAAGATAGACATATAGGAGAAAAATGATCTCAAATTGAATTTGAAATAAGATTTGAGTCTATAAATTACTCGTCGTGACTTTTACCCTAGAAAAGATTAGAGAGAGCTCCGAATAAATTTCTACTTGATTCGGTGCATTGAATTACAATGAAAAATGTTTAAGTCGGGATATTATGATTTAAATCTGATTTAGCGAGCCTTAAATTAAATGAATTTATTTTGATATAAATATAAAATAAATAATTAAAATTTATAATTAAGCATATTTTAATATAAGTTTAATATTTTTTAAAATTCACTTTTACCAAATTTGAGTTGTTTTAAATATATATGTTGATAATTATCAATCCTCTAACTTTTTCCGGATGATCAAAATGATCATCAACTATTTAAAAGTCTCATTTTAGCCCATTGACCTTTTAAATAGGGAATTAAATGCTTCCATGGAATGAATAATTTGGTCTTTATTAAAAAAGTCAAGAGACTAAAGTGATACTTTTATCTAATCGAGGACTATTTTGATCATTAGAAAAAAGTTTGGGGACCAATTGGTCTCTCTCTCTCTTAAATTTATTTTTATAAAGTGGGGGTCCGGGTTGAAATGTCCGACCCGTTTGCACAAACGGGTCGGGTTCGGGTTGACCCGTTTAGATCCGGGTCGGGTCGGGTTCGACCCGAACCCGACGGGTTGACCCGAATTGACACCCCTAATTTGAACTATTTTCTTTAAAATTTTGAGTTACTTATGAAAGCATCATTACATATATGAAAATAATTACTAATTGTAATGAAATCAAGCTAAGTTAGTTTAAATCAAATAGATTTAAATCAAATCAAGAGTGCCAATAATACAATTAAAAACCAAACATTATACATTGGAAACAAATTTAAATCAAAATCCTAATGAAAGTTTGAAACTAAGGTTCATTTGGAACAACATTCTTATTATTTTCTAAAGCAAGTTGTTAATGCAAAAAATTTTAATTCAAAAAAAAAATTATACTAAAAAGTTGCTTTATAAAACAGTAAAAAAATTGTCGCAAATGAATCCTAAGCCAAGCAAATCAATTTCTTTTATTTATAGTTTTTTTTAGGCTTCCATAGTGTATACTTTTGTTGGTGGTTGCTCCCAATTTAGTTATTAAATAAATTTATGATGAAAAGTTTACATAAAAAAATTCTAACAAAAATTTATTATGTATGAAATCTAAATGTGTTGAGCAGTTTAGTTATTATGTTGTCTCGGACCTTAAAGTTTGACATGTTTACTGGGGGGGATGGGTACCCCCTTTCTTGTGTTTGGGTGCGAACCCAAAATTTTTTTTTTTTTCCGTACAACACTGCAGCGTAATGTACCCAAGCGTCTCGACACTGCATTCCCGGGCGCCCCAATATTGTATGACTAAGAGTAGAGTGCCTCCGCAGTGGAATAAATAATGCACTACAGTGGTGCAAAATAGTGGCTTCAACACCGCAGCGCTTCAACGTCGCAGCACCCCAAACTGACTGCTTGTGTTTGGGTGTGAACTCGAATTTTTTTCCGTACAACACTACGTACGACGTAATGTACCCGAGCGTCTCGGCACTACATTCCCAAGCGCCCCAACGCTGAACGACTAAGAGTAGAGCACCTCCGCAGTGGAATAAATACTGCACTACAGTGGTGCAAAATAGTGGCTTCAACACCGCAGCACCCCAAACTGGCACTATAGTTTTGCGAGATGGATTGGACAGTTTTTTCTGAAGGATTTCGTCCCTTCGGATTCTTTTACTTGGTTTTCTCTTGTATTTTGAGTGTGTAAAAATTGAACATTATGCATGTGAGAAGAGATCAAAGCAAGGAGTGAGAGAGAAGGAAGAAAGATATTTATTTATTTCTCTCAATTTTTATAGTCGATTTCTTGGTGTTGTGTTGTTATGTTGTTTTTTTTTTTCCTTATTTTGATTTTTTTTCACATTAAACCATGATGCCCTTTACTTTTACACTGTCAGTAACTTAAAATAATATCATTTTAAATTTAGAAAAAAAAAACACTCCATAAAAGATTTTTTTCTTTTAACCATTAAACAAACAAAGCTCATAATTGTGGGTTTGAAAGTCAACCCTATCATTGAAAGTCAACCCTATCATTGAAAATCTTTCGCTAGAAGTTCTTAAAATTAGGCCAATTCGTGAAAGTATTACTTCGCTATCACCCTTTTTTTATAGCCCCTAATAAGAAGCCCTATCAACCAATCATAATTTGGTAGTACTTTTAGAATCAAGAGCATCCTTTCTTTTCTTCACTTGAATCATCTTCGATTGTTCCTACAATCTAGTCCAATCTTCTTTATGTGTGCTCGTGCTCGGGTTAGAAGTTTTTTGAGAAATGTTTAGTTATGTTATTAAGGCTTCATTTAGGATAACTTTTTTATTACTTTTTAAAGTAAATTTTTAGCATAAAAATTAAATTTTTTATATTAAAAAGTTACTTTAACAAAAAAAAATGTTCCAAACGAAGCCTAAATTTTTTTCTTCAAGTTCTTAAAGCTAGGCCAATTCGCCTTAGAATTACTTCCCTATCGACTTTTTATTTACACCCTTTGACAAGAAGTCCTATCAGGCAATCATGATTTGATAGTATCCAGATCAGAAATTAGGAGCAATCTCTCTTTTCTTTCTTTTTTTTTTTTTTAGTTGAAGCGGCCTCAATTATTCCTATAATCTAGTACAATCATTTTTTAACTCTTTTTTTTTTAGTTTTTTTTTTCTATGACAAAAAAAAATTAACTACCTTACCATTTTTGCCAAATATTAAGCAATTTGGTTATCATTTTTCATATTTCATCTTAGACAAATTTTCTAATTACATCACCTGAAAAAAAAAAGCTACTCCAATAAATAAAATTAGAAATTACATTTGCGTCAAGGAATGAGTATAGCTTCATCTAAATGTAAATTAGCATATTGCTGTGAAGAAAGGAAAAAAAAAAAAACGAAGAAAATCAGAAACCACAGCAAAATTTCATCTGCTCAAACCAGATCAAGCAGCCGCCTTTACCCTTTTCCCTCTTTAATTTCTCTTCCTTTTTTCCTTCTTCCTTCTTCCTTCTCTCCATTTCATAAAACATCGATATCCACTGGCTGTACGGCGCTCCTCGAGCTCCGGCCGAGTTGTACGAAGGGAAAGAACGGCCGCCGTACTCTCCCGCTTCCTCCTCCGCCGCTGTTACTACTCTCTTCACCATAAACCAAATTCGGATTCATTCGAAGAGTTTCCTGAACTGAAACGTAGAGCTGGGGATCACAGGAGGAATCCAAAGACAACGATCTTCTCAATGGCTGAACCGCAAAGAACTCGTCTTTATCTCTCCTAACCTCAATGCACTCATCTCCCATGCTAACCGCGTGCACTAACCTCCGTCTCTGATTCCTTATCACCTCCTCGCTCACCTCAATAACCACGCTTTGAATCGGAGTGATGTGGTGATCCGCCGAAGGAGGAAACGGATTCGAGATGCGAGAGCGGCATAGAGGGCAGCTGGTATTAGACTGGAGCCACGCGTCGATGCAGTCGATGTGGAAGGCGTGAGAGCAGTCGGGGAGGAGGCGGAGGCGCTCGCCGGAGCGGAAATCCGATAGGCAGACGGCGCATTCGGCAGGGGTGTAGAAGGGGATGGAGGAGTAGCGGAAAGATGGGATGGAGCGGATGGCGGCGGGATCGAGACCGGTGGATTCGGCGGCGGTGGAGGAAGGGAAGCTGTGGCGGCGGGAGGTGGAGAAGAGGTGGTGGAGGAGGTCGGAAGAATGCCAGTTGAGGCAGCATTTGATGACGAAGATGTAGTAGGTGAGGAGGAATATGGCGGTGGTGAGAATTCCTAAAATCGAGATGGCAACGATTGGCAAGCTCATGGTGGAAGAAGAGTACAGTGAATAAGCGGCGGCAGCGGCCGCGGTGGCGGCGGTGGACGAAAGAGGAAAGGAAATGGTTGCCGGAGAAAAAAATAGAGATTTTTATGATTATGTAAGGTAATTAATGACAGGGGAGAAGGGAAACAGGGAGGTTGAGAAAGCTTGAAGAAAGCCAGCTAGGATGGAGTTGTATTTAAGGAGGGAAATCGCGGTGAAGAAATCACTTTACTTCCAATTTGTTACGCGGCATGTTTCACAGAGTAGAGGAAGAAACCTTTGCTATGTGTAGGGGCGTCAATATTTAATCCGAACTAAAAATTCGATTTGCAAAATTTCGGGTACCCGAACTCGAACCAGGTCAGATTCGGGTTGACCCGGAAATCCTAAATCAACCCGATTTGACCCGTTTTTAATTAATTTAGGAGGGTTTTAATGGATTTTTATGAAATAAGTAAACGATATTTCAAAAAATTATAAACATTACTGCTCAAATTAAATTAATATTGATTTACTTTAAATTAATTGAAGTAAATCTTACCTTAATTTGATTTAGATTTAAATAAATTGAATTAAATAAAAAAATTTAATAAAATATACCCGAATCGGGTCGTGTTCGGATTGACCCAGACCCGAAGCGGGTCGGGTTCGAGTTCGGAAAACTGACCCGGGTTCGAGTCGGGTTGAACAGTGTCGGGTCAATTTCGGGTTAGACCCGAACCCGACCCGTGACCCGGTTTTGACAGCCCTAGCTATGTGGATATACACTTCAAGGAAAAAAAAAGAAAAAAATTTGGTGAGGATTTTAACTCAAAATTTTTTTAAGTAAATTTAATGATGATAAAAGTTAAGTTAATTAACTTTTGGTGAAATTTTGTAACCCAAATTTTCATCCAAAAAAAAAAATTTGTCAGGGGTTTTTTTTAGAGGATTTCCATAAGGATTTAGGTGAAAAATTAAGGCTTCATTTGGGATGGCTTTTTTACTGCTTCTTAAAGCATCTTTTAGTGCAAAATTTTAATTTTGTACTAGAAAGCTAATTTAAGAAGCATTACAAACTCCGTCCCAAACGAAACCTAAAAAAAGATAAAGAACAAACACATAAAATATCATAATAACCAGACTCCTAAAGTTACATGGCTCGATGAGATCCACTTAAGGCCACAACTTCACATAGATCGAATAACACATAAAGGCCTCTTTTGGGACGGCTTTCTTTATGCTATATAAAGCAGTTTTTTAATACAAAAAATTTATTTTTGTACTGAAAAACCACTTTAAAAAACAGTAAGAAATCCGTCTCAAACAAAACCTAAAATTCAAAAGTGATGCAAGTTTATCTATACCACCAATTAAGAGATAATGCAACCAAGTACTACTGGAAATATGAAGATTTAATGTAGAGAAGGAGATGATGCATTGATGCTATTGTTGTTACTAATCTACTTCTCTATTTTTTGAGTCTAATCAAGTTTTTTTTTTTCCTTTTTTATATACTTTGGGACAACTTTTTTATCGTTTGTACTTAAAATAACCTTTTAGTAGAAAAATTTTTAATTCATAAAATTTTTGTACTTAAAAATTGTTTTAGAAAGTGATAAGAAAGCTGTTCTAAGCGAAGCCTTATTTAGTGAATATGTCAGAAATATTTTCCATGCAACACTTTCTTTGAAGTATTTTTGTGAAAATATATAAAAATATTTTATATTTTTATAAAGTAAAATATTTGTTTTTTTCTTTTAAAAATATTAAAAAAATTTATGTAACTATAATATATTTGCCACCCTGTAAGCAAGCATTCAATCTATCATCATAAGCCAGCATTTTTAAGAATATCCCATGCAAAGCTGTGTTAGCTCTATTGATTCCTTTAAAAAGTATTCAATACTTTGCCCTAAACCTCTCTGGTGATTTTATATATTTAAGGATATGGACAATATTGAAGGGTTGTCTAGTTAGCTGTTTTAGAACATTATTGTATTTTATTTTTCTAAATTTATTTTTTAGTATTTGATATCCAGCAAAGTAAAATAAAATATTATGATTTTCTAATCCACCAAAACTTATTATTTTTTCATATCGCCCCCCCGCTGGGGATTTCGTCGCAGATCTCCTTTGCCTTTCGGTATATTCGAAATATATTATAATAAATAGAAAAAATGTTTCAATGCATTTGATTTGCCCCAAATCAAACAACTAAATTGCACAAAAAATGTATCGCGGCTTGTTTAATTTTGATCCGTCAAGCCTGAAAAGCTTGGAGTAGCTTCAATGACAGATAAGATTAGAGAGAGTCGCGTTAGATGGTTTGGTTATATAAAACATCGGTCTTTGAATGACCCAGTTAGGAGAGTAGACGTACTAGATCTGACTATTATTAAGAAATATTGAGTTAGACCTAACAAGACAGTTAAAAAAGTATTAGAAATGATATTTTTTATTAGAATTAAGAGAGAATTTGACACTTAATAATACATAATGGAGAAAAAAAGATTCATGTAGCCTACCCCACATAGTGGGATAGAGGCTTAATGTTTTTGTTGTAGAATAGCATCCACTAAATTAGAGATGGGGCGTGTAAATGAGTTGAGCTTAAGGCTTTGAATATCTTTCTAACTCTTTTTTAGAGTAATTTTCTAGTACAAAAAATTTCAGAATTAGAAAGTTTATACTAAAAAATTGGCTTAAAAAGTCGTAAGAAAGCTGCCACAAACAAAGGCTAAGGTTTCGTTTGGGAAGGCTTTCTTGTTGCTTCTTAAAGCAATTATTTAATATATAAATTTAAATTTTTGTACTAGAAAATTCTTTTAAAAATAATAAAAAGGTTGTCCCAAACGAACCCTAAGTTAGCTCTGATATCAGCTTAAACTTAATAAATTAATCAAGCTTTTGCTCAAAGCCAAGCTCGATTTTACTAGTTCAAGTTAGTTTTGATGCTAACTCATTCATTATAAAAAATAAAATATTATTCTAATTCAAATCATTATTGTAATAAATTAAAAAATAGTGAGAAATAATATGCAAATATTTGATAAAAAAGTTATTTAAATTCTTAAATATTTTTAATAACTTTATATTAAAAAAATTTAATCATATTACATTTTAAATATAGGTATTTTAATATTAATATTTTTTTTGAAAATCTGACACATAATTGATAATTGACACAAAAGAATTAGTTTTTTCAGCTTCATTGAAAAGGATTGATTAATCGATTTAATAATAAAATCATAAATAAATTATATGAATATATAAAGAAGCTCTGCCTGCCTCTAAAAATCATTGCATGAAAATGATTGTTTAGCTGTTCAAATTTTGTATATTGTAATACAAAATTGTTCATATGAACTTCAATTTTTTAATATACATTAAGATAAGTGCTGTAGCGCTTACAAGTACTGTTTTCTTATTGCTTTTTTTAAAAAAATTTGGCAAAAAGTTTTTTTTTAATTAAATTTATGAATGTGTGGGAGCTATAAAAAAGTTATTTTCTTATTTTTTTAAATAGAAGATATTCATAATGGCCATAATAATTTTTTAAAAATTATTTTTATAAAAACCACAACCACCCACAAAAACCCTAAAACATATTTAACTTGAAATTAAATATTATTTAATTGCGGGGCCTCTTCGTAATGGTAAACCTCTTATTGCTCTTCTTACTTATATTCTTTATGGCTTAAGATGTTGTATGTCCCTTGACATTGCTAGCATTACTATTGAGACTGATCCCTCTTTTAATATTCAATGTCTTTTTAATGATGTGGATTCGGCTTGTGAAGCTGAGGCTTTTTACATTGTTAGTGATATTAAGCATTTGTTGGTTTTCATCTATGTTGATACTTCTAATGTGGTTAAGGAAGGTAATACTTGTGCGATTTGGTTGGCTAGGTTTGGGGCTAGGATTGAATGTTTTATGGACATTATGGAATCCAATGCTCCTACTCCTCTAAAAGGCCTATTAAGATTAGACAACATTTTCTTTCCTTATGTTAAAAGTTAATTTTCTTCCCCTGTGCTTTTATGTTTCTTTCGGTTGGCCCTGCTTCGCTAGTTAGTTTGGGCTTGAGGTGTCTTGCCTGGGTTTTTATCTGGCTAGGTTTCTTGGCCTTGCTTTATCTATGCTGGTGGATTTCTTCTACTTATTATGTGATTTTTTCAGGTTGAGCGATGATTGCAACCTCCATTTGATGGGTGACCTGCTTGTTGCTCTCCTCCCTTGGGTTCTAAGAGGGCTGGATTTTGTTGGCTTCTTGGCTATCTGCAGCTGGCTCTTTCAAGGCTTGGTGGTTGGTTTGATTTTGTTGGAGCATTACTAGGATTTTGGCTGGATCATAGACGGGTTCTTACTAGTTGTCTTTTTCTTCTCTATTAAGCTTTCTGGGTGCTTTGGGATTTCTTTGTTGAATTCCTGGGAATCTAGCAGGGTGGGGAATTGCTGTATGGCCTGGGCTTGCTATGTTTCCTGGGTTATGAGGAAGGTGGTGCTCTGGTTTTTGGTTTGGTGTTATCTAGTTCATTTTTGGTTGGGTGTCTTTTTGGGTGCTTCCTTCTGCTTATTTCTGGTATGTCGGGGGGAGGCCTTTGTGTTGGATTGAGTGGCATCATGTCTTACCTTATGATGTTCGCGGTTTTCATTCCATCTTGAGATCTTATTGCCTGATTAAATCATGTATTTAATGGTTGTTTCTTATATTGAAGGCTGGTTTTTTTGTTGTTCCTTTGGTATGTGCTGGGTACGATGTTCAGTGGTTGTTTTTTGTGCTGGATTATATGTTATGGTTTATGCCTTCAGCTTTGGTTTTGTTGGAGCAGTAGTGGGATTTTTCTGATTGGCTTGTTACTCTTTATTTTGGTTTCTGGGTGCTCGGAACTCGGTTCTCTGTGGTTGTGCTGGTTGGGGCCTTTCTGTTTGCCCTTACCTTGTCAAGCTACCTGGGGCATTATTGTTGTGAGGAAAATGGTTGGTGGGTGTCTGCTCGGGCTTTGCCTGGATGTTATTTGGGGGTTGTCCATTGGGTTGGTTTCTCCTTGTAATGATAGCTGTGTTGGGGGGTACTGTTTATGGTTAGTGTACGTGTCTTCAGATCTTATTCTGCTGTATTATTTTTCTGGTGATTTGGAGGACCAAGGTGGTTTATTTATGTGGGATCTTGACTGGGCTTAAAATCTATCATTGGTGGTACTTTCCCTTTTTTTTTTGCTATTTGTTTTTATGTCTATCATGGAGGTTTTTGCTCTCTTTTTTTCAGGATCTTTTTTGTGCAGGTTATATTTCTACCAATTTTTTGGACAGGAAGCTCGCGCTGAAGGTTTTGATTTGCTGCTTCCTCTCTTTTTGGGTGCCTCTTTTGGTGCTCCATAGAATATACCAAGGTTTTTCTGTACTTTGTATAGCACGAATCTTGAGCTCATAGGATTTTTTGTTTTTATTTTTGTAGCTCATTTGAGCAATAGAAAGCTCGATGTCCCTTTAAGGACCTTGTACTTTTCTCTTTATATAAACGCACAGGCCCCTCCGTGGGTTTTCCCTAAAAAAATATTATTTAATTCATATTTTTATATTTTTTTATCTGATTTGAAAGTTTATATTATTATTTTTTGTGTGGTACACTGGTACTATTTAATTAAAGCTTTAGATTTCTGAAAGCAATTGCAAAACAACAAAATTTGTGCATTTAGAGTGCAGCAGGTAAAGAAAGGTACATGCATGTGATTGTGCTGAAAAATCTAAATGGCTTCATGAGGTCCAACAATACTTGAATGCTGGGACCAATTTAAGATTTTTTTTCCTTAATTTTGGAGAGATATATATATATATTATTATTATCTTAAACATTATTATTATTATTTTTAAATATTTTATATAAATTATTAAATAATATCACTTTTTATATTATGATTACTATAGAAATCATTAATTGGCATAATCAATGATTAAAAACAATTTATAATAGAATATTCAAATATAATTTATATTTTTTTTTATTTTAAATTTAGAATAAATTTTATTTTAATGAAAATTAAATCTGAATATTCTAAAATAAAAATTTTATTTTTTATAATATGATGACAATGAATGATTTTTTAATAATTTTAAATTATTTTTAGAAATAAAACATTTTTCAAAATTAAACAAAAGAGCTTTGCATCCCACTCTTGCATATGGTTGTTGGAATGTCATTAAGTTGTAAGGCATATATGGTTATGAAGTAAAAAAAATAAATTTTATTTATTATTTTTATATGATATTAGTAAATTAAATGCTATATAAAATTTATAATTAGAAATTAGCATCTATAAATTAGATTTTTCTTTTTAATTCTTTTATAATAACTCTCAATCCAAAATTTTTTTATGAACACTTTTTTCTTCTTTTACTTTAAATTATTTAATATTTAATATTTGAAAAAAAAATGATATTGCTTATTAGGAAATTATTTAGATGTAAATCTGTCATTAAAACTAGCTTAAAGTATAAAATTGGGTCGTTAGGATAGGCTTAAAATCATTGGATATGTTTTGCACTCATCTCAAAGTAATTTAACGTCCTTAAAGTGCATCATGACTTAACTTTAAAAATTAAAAAAAAAAAGTGCAATATTTTCTTATATTTATAATAAATATTCCTTTGTCTACCTTTGAGTGTTTGACACTTAAAATTTCTAATCTTAAACTATTTTGATACATCAAAATTACATCTTAATTAAAATAATTTTAATACTTAAAAATTTTATTGTTCACTTTAAATTTAATAATAATATCCCTATAAAATACACATACCAATATTTATTTAACAAATAAAAACAAAAACTTCTTTACATTGTAGATTTCCATTTGATATTTTTCATATAAAATTGCAGTGGCTGTTGGCTGGCAATTAATTAATTAAGACCAAACTAATCAAGACAAGCTGATTAAAAGAATACATATTGTCACTGTTTAAACATCTTTTAATCTCCTATATTTAACTAGTTAATCAATCACCTCAAATCACAATCCAACCTATTTAGCTAATAGTGTTCAAATAAGATAAAATCATTATGAACAATATGGAAGCTGCATTGCTCTTCGTTCACTTTCCCCAATGCAACTGAGAAAGCTCTCTTTGTCAAAATCGGGTCACGAGTCGGGTTCGGGTACTATCTGGAACTGACCCGACACAAGTTGGCTCGACCTGAAGCCAACCCATTTTTACAAACAAAGTAACTTTTTTGAACACAAATCCGACCTACTTCAGACCGAGGTTAACCCAACATGACCCGCCAACCCGAGTCAGCGACGGCTAAAGCTATAGTGACGACGCAGTGCTATCAATCCTCCGGCTACCGGCAACCTTCAGTTGAGGACGACACACGGACGGTGGATTGATAAGTTAACATGACACGATGAGACGAGACAAGAGTTGACGCGAACGACTGAGCTGATGAGATGCCGGTTTCTAGGTTAATTTGGAGTTAGCGGGTTGACTCGTAACCAACCTGTTTTTTTTTTTCAAATGGGTCAAATTCTTGAACCCGAACCCAAAAATTTTTGTTAGGGTTTGGGTCGGGTCAAATATTGACACTTCTATGTGGACCTTCAAAAGGACACCATCATGTGACGAACAGAGTGCAAAGGGTATACGACCGTACCATCTCGAAGGACAAGGTGATCACATGCCTCCGTGCTCTTCGCAAGCGAGCTACTGGAAGGGCAGATTAAATCGCACATATGATTAACCATTGAGGATAGCGGCTCTCGCCAACACACCCCAATGTGTAATAATATGTACGACTTGATTGAAATAATAGGTTTCCCCCCACCCGATATTTCAACTCGAGTATGATTTATTTGATGGTGGAGTTCTATTTTCCATGGGCTCAAGCTCCCATGGTTAATTACATCTCAAGTTGGAGCTTGAGAATACTCTCGATTAAGGATTTGATATTATTTATTCCAAAATGGGATTGGCAGAGAGTGTGGAGACTAAGAAATTCCTACTCAAATGGAAGAAAGGGTTCAAGTGGGCTTAGTCAACATGCATGGTTAACACAAACATACAGATGGACTAAGGTACTAAGAAGATATTGGAGAAAAAAAATAATGCACACAATGCATACAGAAGGGGAAGATGGAGGTGACGTCATCCATATGACGCGAATAAGTAGGATTTATAGCCCCTAAAAAATAGAGAACTTATCCACCGATGAAACGTACTATGAGACACCGAATGTAGTAGCCTTTAATCCTAAATCTAGAGTGTGTTTAGTGTTCTACACCTAGCACTAATACATGTGTCCTAACTAATGCATCTTGGGCTTATATCCTGCCTGAAAAAGAAAGCCAACTAACTATCTAAGAGCGTAATATTCATAATATTTAGTCTTTATGAAAGATGGGTAGTTAGCTCAATTTTTGAAAGTAAGGCAGACATCTAGAGAGTTTCTTAATTAATATTAGACTTATGTATGGTGAATGCTCCTAAAGCTAATGCAATTAAAATTTTTAATTAGTTAGTTTATAATGCAATGCATGCTAGTTAAAAGCTTCAAATCATGTATGAATGAAATTTTAAAAAGACTTATAAAAATAATAATTTTTTTTTTTTAAAAAAGAATGAGCTTCCCTAGGTCTGGTACCTCATCCTCATAAGTTAAATTATCCGGACTCTACCCACAGGCGGGAAAGTGTCTTATAGCATATGAGAAGAGAAATGCATTAATATGCACCCGACTCTGAATGATTCTGACTATTCCCTAAGTCATTAGATTTCTAAGTTGATTAATTCTTAAAATTTTAGATTTTTGTTATGAGTGAAAAAAGATTTTTGTCCTTAAAGAACCTAATGAAATCATGCCACACACATACAAGAAAGAAATCTAAGAAAAACATGCAATTTTTACTTAGCACATAATATAAATACATCAATATAAATTAATCCAAAGTAAAAGAAAAGTTCACAGACTACGGTAAGTGTCGTATAAGTACAACTCAGACTCTACATAAAAGTAATGGTTGTCAGGCCCCATCGACAACAACCTGTATTCTAATCCTACTGAATGACGCAAGTCTTAAAAGCAAGACATTTTATCTTCGAGTCTTCTTCTTCAAGTGGATCGTCCTCTTTTGGATCATCTTTCTTCGGATCATCTTAATGAATTGGGTCTATTTTAATTAATTTAGTTTTTGGATCTATTTTAAGACTAAGGGTAGTAATCTTTAAAGTATAAATTGAATTAACGGGTTTTAGAAGGTCCTAGGCCATCCTACATGCTAAGTTAAGGGAGTCCAAAAGGTAACTATTGAAAACAAGTTAGGTTTAGGGGTTCTAGTATTTTAATTAAAAATTATGCCTTGAGAGGAGTAATTAGAATGTCAGTTTTCAAGATTTAGAGTTTTATAGGTAAAGTTATGAATTTTAGAATTTTGAACCCTAGTTAACTACGGTTGACCGAAGAGTTGACTTTTTTATTTGGGTTAGCTTCTGAAAACCTAATATTTTTAAGAAATTTTATATTTTAATTGGACTTGAATAACTTTTAATTTGATCAATTTAGAATTTTTTTGAATTAGTTATGAATATTCAAACTTGGAATAATTAATGAATATTAAAAATTATTTGATTAAAGGGTATTTTGGGGGTTTTGGAATCACCGCCAAAAATCATAGATGACCTAAAGAGATGTTACCAAGTGTTTAGGAAAATTTAGAATTTTTAAAAATTTTAATTATTTAATTTAATTAAAAAGCTAATTTTTAATCAAAATTAAGTTAAGGTTCAAATTAAAGTCCAATTAAGGGGCTCTTAATTTTTTTAGATTAAGAATTGAATTATAAAGAGTTTGAGATATTATAGACAATTTTTAGAGTTAAATTGAATTTATTAGAATTTTCTAAATTTATCAAGGCTTAATTAATGGGGTATATTAGGGTTTGTTAATTAAAAGATTTAAAGGATCCTAAAAATTCCTAAAAAGTTTTGGGAGGATTAGGATGCTTCTAAGTTCAAGTGTTTAAAGTTTCATATCAATCAAGAATCTACCCTAGCTTCTAGAATTTTTCTAAATTTTTTAGACGGATACTTAATTATTGTCCTTAGGGTGTCGCTATATAAAGTAGGTTTAAAATCAAAATTAATGACAAACCCTTGGGATAGCATAAAGAAAATGCATAAAAATATAAACACATCAAATCCTAGGATCTAAGATGGCCTAAACTAGGTGCTCGTGTGTCATGCATATATAAAAGACGATAAAATAATAATTAAGCATGCTTAATGATACGATTAGTGAATGATTGGAACTCAGTCACCCACTAATCTTTCTCCCATGAATGCCATTCATATGCATGATCTATGTTTAAAATTCTACAAAGTGGATCTCCCAAAATTAAAGAGATTTAATATATATATATTAAAAAAAGAATAAGAAAGTATTTATTATTATTATTATTATTATTTGAAAGTAATTAATAAATATTAATAATAATTAAGTATTTAAGGGTTTAAATGATTAAAATTACTTAAATGATACTAAATATATCATAAATAAGTTTAATTTTAAATTAATATGTTTTAAAATAGTTATTTAGTTATTTAGAACAAAATTATATATAATATTTAATTTTTATAAAAATATTCAATATTATAATAATTTAAATGATTATTAAAGGTTTAAAATAGAGTTATTTAAATAATTTAAGATATACAACATATTTAAAGATAATTTTACTTTTAAAATAAAGAGAATAAAAATCTAAAAATTTTGATATATTATACTTAATTTTAGGACTTAAAAATAATTTCTAAATAATTATATAAGGAAATTAGATTAAAAAAGGTATTTAAAATGATTAAAATTAATTAAAAAAAAAAACTAATCCGATGGAGGTGGCGCGGTGGGCCACGTGGCTAGGCGGTATTGGCCAATCAAACCGCGGGTGGCGGCTGCCAATGATTGATGATGATTGTAGGAATCCGCAATGATCACCTGGTGATTACCTCGGTGGCAGGCCCATGCACAGATGACTTATCTACGTAGACGCAGGATGAAGGCCGTTTGATCTTCCGTCGTTTGATTGGATGATCGAGATTATGCCGGAACAGGATATGGGAAACCGAGCAGACCGCACGGTTAGACTAGATTGCCATACAACTTAATCCGGATCGTTGATCAAGTGATCAATGGTCCATAAAACGTGCTTTTGATGCACATCGCGAGCGAGACCTAGAAAGGATATTCTTGCTCATTCGCTCGATATACTCAATCAAATTTTATAAAATTTTAAACACATAAAGCCTATGTGAAGAGCATCCATGGGGAGAAAAGATCTTCTAAAATGCGGTGTACGAAAAGTTATTTAAATATAAGTGTTCTAATCTAGCGTTTGCAATTTTACCTGATCCAATGGATGGATTGAAAAGATCTTGGGCTTATTGCACTTATAGATTATCCACGCTCCTATTTGTAGAATAAATCATGTTATGAACAGCTCTAGATCGACGGGAATTCATATTAGAAGGTAAATAGCCTCGATTCGTTGGAGATCTCACTTTCAGCGAGTGTTAGCCGATGGGTTTGGCTTGGGAAAAGTGGGGAGAGCTCAAGGGAGATCACACACACAAAAACTCGGGCTTAAAGAGCTCTTGGGTAGAATAGGATGCAACGTCCTCTTACATTGAACCCTAATTCTCCTATTTATAGCCATGGGCCCTAATTCTCCTATTTATAGCCCTGGGGTTATATCCAATGGCCAAGATCAAATCTATGATCAATTAGGAAGGAAATAATGTTAATTAGCCTTGGTTTCAAACCAAGAGGGAAATAGGAAGGTTTTAAATGGGTTAAATACCATTAATTTGACCTAAATAAGTCAAATTTGACCAAGGGGGACTTGGGTTGACCACGTCAATGGTTGACCTGGTCAACCTAATCAAATAGACCCAAGGGGGTGAGGGTCTGAGCCCAAGGAAGCTTTGGAATGGTTTGAATTTAATTTGGGCTCCACATGGCTCAATGGGTCAACCTAGGTTGACCTGGTCAACCAGGATGACCCAGAACTTGGGTTTAAGCTCAACAAGGTTAGTCTGACCCAAGGAACCCAAGGGAAGTAAGAGATTGAGCCAATAAGGTTTGAATTTGATTATAAATAAAATGGAAGAGAATTAGGTCAATTTGGGTCAACCAGGTTGACCCAGGCCTGGGTCTGGTTTCAGTAGACTTGGCTTGACCCACTGAACTTAGTAGATTTGGTCTTGGGGTATGGCTTGGTCAATTTGACCAAGGGTTTAGGGAAAACACAAGGTCAACATCCTACTCTTTGATCAAATTTCATATTAGATAAGGGAAGAGTTCTTGATTTTGTCTTTTGAGTCTGTAGAGTGAATCATCTCTTATCTTTGAAGATTGTATTTACGAGCGGAATCAGTCCCTTCTTTCAGGATGGTTAAAATAAAATTATGAAATGCATATATATATATATATATATGTGTGTGTGTGTGTGTGTGTGTGTGTGTGTGTGTGTATGTGTAATTCTTAAAATTTGGGCAACTACATTTATTAAATGTGAGCTTTTCCTGGTTCCAACAACGATTATATCATATAATGTTGAAAGATAGAAACGTTACGCTCTAACATGAGAATCAATGGAAGTCATATTTCTATTGTAATTAATTACACTTGATTAAAATATATTATATTTTATCTTTAAATTGGATATTTAAAATTTAATTTTTATACATAAGTCTACATAATGCCTATTTATGCATGCTAGCATTTTCTTTGCTTCTATATTTTTTTCACATGATTTATTAGTTTTTAAGCATAAAAACTACTAGCAAATAATGATTTTATGTAATTTTTTGATTTATTTGGTTTTAACAAATAGAGGGAATGTAAATGCACTTGAGTTCATAATTTTGTAAATGGCCCAATATACCTAATTGAGAAAAAAACAAAAGTGTTTATATATTAGACGCAAATTATTCTATCATCTGATCATTTCTTCTTGTCATCATACTGTATGATTAATCAAGTCTTTATAGATTCCTAGCGGACGTGTCACCTCATGTGAGTTATCAACGATCAACCCTTCCGATCAAGCAAATTCTATAGCAATGGCATCTGATCTGCCAGTCTGGAGTTCTCAGTTCATCTTAAAATAATTATTCTTCTGGTTTTTATGGTTCTGAAATCTGTACACTGTAAAGCTGAAACCTCAAAAGGATGAACAGATTTGTTTTATTGCTTCAATTATTCTTAGTTTTTTCGTTCTTACATGCGAAACTTGGCGGGGGCCCGGATATGACAGCGAAGCCACAGAATAAAAGAGGCCAATATAGCGAGGTGTAATCAGTTATCAGAAGAATCTAAATATATTAGGGCTTCAATCGAATGATAATTTTCAATTTATAGTAATCATCAGAGGCCGCCCGAACGGCAAACTTAATGTCATTTTTTCGGGTTTTTGAACAATGCGACGTCGATATTGGTGTGACACTGTTCACATCGGAGAGAATACGTAAACTGTGATTCCGTCTGACATTCAAATGGGGACTTGTGGCAACTGCAAACAGAAGATAGAAAAATGGTGTTTGATTCTATTTTCGGAGTATTGAATGAAAAGACAACGAAGTAATAGAGGATTAATTATTCTGTGCAAACACCGGATGCCGTCCGGAGGCAAATCAGAGCATTCCACGTTACCTCTTTGTTGTGTATCTGTTGCATGCCGAATGACGTGGCGCACTCTGATTCACTTTAGGACACAGAGCTACGTCTAGTTTCCGCACAGAATAGTTTCTCTTTTGCCTGAATGGAGCTGTCTTGTCTTAATGGTTTTTCAGATATTTTGTTGTACAACACACTTAGCTATGCTGTCATTAAGATACACATTATTAACACGAGTTGCAAAATTAGCAGATTATGTATGAATTTCTGCAAAATAATCTGTGGAGTACTATGAAATGATCACCAACCTCATAAAACTTAACAAATGAAAAGTTGGATTGGAGAAAATCTCATAAAAAAAACTTTCAAATGTGTTAAACCAACAATAATTGATGCACAAGCTTGCTATTTTATGATCATATATCTTCAACTATTGACACTGGAAATGACAATATTATATTCTCTTTTGAACCAAGAACAAAAATATAATGAAGCCATATAATAATGCAGCTTTCTTGTGCAAAAATCAAATTGATCAGCTTAAATGGTTAGTCTGTGTGGAATATGAATGTATCAATCAATTATGTTCAGGTGCTTCACACGCTAAATTTTTTCACTACAATGGCCCCAACCCGGTGTACCCGAGCGGCCCAATGTTATGTTCCTGGGTACCCTAATGCTGCAAAGTTTGTTGGGAGACACGACATAGAGCCTCTAAATTTGGCTCTTTAGCGTTGTTAGATTAATTGATGATAGATGTTTGAGCATTGTAGCACTTCGAGGATGACTAGAGAATTTTCTTGCTAATTTTACTTAAGAGTAACGTTCCTTGGTATTATTTACTCAACTTTCTCTTTTGTTTTGTGTATGAGAATGGGGTAAGCATGAAGAGAAGCAAAGAGAGCAAGTGAGAAGAGAGATCTATACAAATTATTCTCCCAATTTTAATAGTGATTTTTTGGTACGGTGTGGCTCCGCGGTTTCTTCCCGGTTTCAAGTTTTTCTACAATAAATCAAAGTGTCCTCCTATTTCCGCCGCTTTCTATTTCTAGTTTTATGTCCGTTACGTAGTTTACTCCCACCCCTACAAAACTCTCCAGAATTTAAAGCCTTTGAAGGATAAAATGTTCATCCTTGGCAAATCAAAGAACGACAAGATATACCCATGCATAGCTCCAAGAAAAGCTGTCAAATTCAATTCTCCACTTGGTGTTGTATTCACTTATATGAAGCTAAGCTCCTGATCGAAGTAATTATAACTACAAATATAACATGCAAAAACAACCTCCATTATTATAATGATATATTTTGTTGTGTGTATGGTCTGTAGACCAGCTAGCCGTTAGCCAACTCGATCCAATCAACAGAGAAGGCTGCATTTTTTAAGGAAAGTAGCTTGGCCACTGTCTAAACACAATGGGAGGAAAATGGGGCATTAGTGGATGAAAGACATTAATCTTCAGTCACATAGAGGTATATATGAAACGATAATCGACAAGCAACATTGAAAGTCAGTTGATGGTGGTTGTTGGTTTGTTTAACCTGTTTATATAAAGATAGATAATGTGACTAGAAAGATGGTTATCATATGTCAATAACTAGAAGATATTGAATTTTGGTTGGTAGGAAATATCGAACAATGGGCATTGACAATATTGAAAGTTATGTAAAAATGGATGATCAATATGATTGTTCTCCTTAAAATAAATGAGACTAGGCAGTCATGAAGTTCATAATTAGATGTCAAATGTCATTTGTTTGTAGAAATTTCACGATAATCTATAAATAATATTATCATTACTTGATGACATATGATGAGTGACGAGCTCTAATGTTAGACTAACAACAAGAAGCAACATACGGTGAATAGAACTCTAGAGCTTTCTTTGAATCTTAGTTTTCTTGATAGCAAAAAATTTTCATAAATGTGTAGAAATATAACATATTTATAGATTTAGGGATATGACATTTTAGTCATTCCTACTAGAATATGAGACACTCCATTAAGCACTTTGGATAAGTCCCCTTTGACCTTCTTATATTTTGTGATTTTTTTTTTTTCATTGATGAACTCATAATTGCATAAACTCATATTCATTGGATTAATTCCTCTCATTGACATAATTAATTTTATTATAAATATGCAAAATTTAGAAAATGTTTTGCACATCTAATGACCTCTAAAGAATTTTTATTTATTCTTCTAAGTACTTAATTATTCATAACAATTTAAGCATGGATTCGAGCATTCTTGAAGCCATGGATCAACTATCATGATAATAAATTTGTTAAAAATAAAATTGATATGATCTTGAAATTGATTTTTAAATATTTTTGGAGAAATACAAAAATGTATTGAGATATGAAAGTTGATTCAAAAAATCATCCCAGTCATGGAATGATCACCACTAATCAATTCCTCTCTAGATAGTTTATTTTTATCTATTTTGCGATTGCCAACAAGTCATTTGTCATATTTTATCTTGTAATTAAGAAGGATATGAGTAAACAAAGGGCTCCTCTAAAACATAATGATATTCTTTAGGATGAAAGAACACTTACAAGCTAATAATTTTGTCTCAATCTTTTGGCACTGTAAACAAATGAAACCTACCATGCTCTTCATTCATTGCACCCCAATTGATTTTCTTAAATTATCACCCTGTAAATGTATATAACAACTATATATTTGAGTAAAAAAAAAAAAAAAGTGAGAATTACGACATGATTTATGAAATACTCGTTATGCTGATATAAAAAAAAGTTTAATGGTCAACTAATCATTTTCTTATATTAGATGAGGATGCTCAGATCTTCGCTTGAAAAATGTGTTGAATCCCTTGACTAGATTGATCAAATTCAGAGGGAGGACATGATTCTCTTCGCAAGCACTAGGTTTTCTCTATAAAAAGCCAAAATACTATTTAACAGGAATTTAAAAATTATTAGAGGTGATCATAGTCCAAAGTCGTTTGGATAAAGCTCTAGTCTTCCATTGAAAAATATATTGATTATCCTTATTAATTAGACAAATTGAATTAAGCGACGATCAATACTTCCAATCTTTGCAGCGAGGTTTTGATCATTATTCAAATTTGAAGATGATTAAACCTTTCAATCTCCATCGTGAGGGTCCAATATTCCCTTAAAGGAATTTTTATTTTTCTCATTAAACGGAATATATTTAGAGGTGGTTAATGATTGATTATGCATTTCTTCTTAGTAAGTTATGCCTTAGCATCAGTGATGCAAGCATTGACATTGCTAATTGCTTTAATGCCACTGAAATCATTTCAGACACGTCTCCCCTTTGACAAAAATTATTTTCTCAAAAAACTGACTTCAAGATAGAAGATAATGCTTGTAGATAGCATATTAGGTTTCAATATTGGTGATATTATATATCAACAGGGGATATTACACATCAACATTGACTTTTAATGCCATTTGAATTATTTGAGATGTTTTGCAACCGAGACAGAAGTTATTTCCTTAAATATTATAATAAGTCAAAAGAGATTGCTCGTTGGAGCTGAGTCCGGAGTTGAAGGCTTTATCAAACTTCAAGAAATTTTCGATAATGGAGAGTGCGTGGACATAATGAATGCTTAATTTTATATACGATTTTAAAACAAGGCTTCTTATTTATACATATGTATATTTTTGTGTATTAATATGCAATATAACTTATATTTGTAATAGGAAGGGTGGAAATAATGAATTTTAATCTTTTATGTAATGGTGATCCAATGTTTTGAAAATTTGTCCCTCCCAAGTGGTGTACTCTAGGACCTGCAAATGAGAAACAGACAAGCAAGACAGGAAAAACAGGGAAGAGTTAATGTAAAAGGCGTCAATGGCCTGCATATTCACTTGAAAATATGGATTTCAAGAGTTGCAGATTGATCAAAAACTGTCTACCTCCCGGAGTCTGCTTCTCTAAATAAGTTCTAAAAACCCTGTAGCTAATTCTACTACTTTCTAACTCCTGTAGCTGTAACTACTTGTTTCTAAAACAAGTGTAGCAAGGAAAAAGGGATAATAGTACTCATATATAACTAACATAGTACTATAAGTAGTGGAAGCAGAAATAAGGGTATGATGGCTCTCAGGTGTGTTGTAGCATGGTTGGCACTGCATCAGTCCTCCCCGGCAGAGGAATAGCTCGACTCCGACGAGCTGATTATATGGATTGTATCATCAGGAGGATGGTATGGCCAAATATTGGACACATTGAAAGTTGGCGAGGTATTGTAACCACTAGGTAATTCCATATGCATTGTCATTTATTTTGGCAATGATTGGAACAGGGCCAAGCTTACGGCGGCTGAGTTTAGTGTAAGTACCGGGAGCAAAACGTTCGCGCCGCAGTCGTACCATGACGAGATCACCGACCTTAAAAAGCACCTGTCGTTTGTGAAGATCGGCGGCAGCTTTGTATTTCTGATTGGCGTTATTAAGCTAGGTGTGGACATCTGCAAGCATTTGTGAGTACTGTCCAGTGAACTGTGAAGCCGACAGGGACTCGCACTTAGGGAGAATTGCTACATCTAGAGCCAAATTAGGTAATTTAGTGAAAACAATACTGAAAGGAGATTTACCCGTGGAGCGGTTAACCATGGAGTTGTAAGCAAACTCAGCGGTGGTTAATACTTCCTCCTATTTTTTTGGATAGTCTTGGACTAAACAGCGAAGCATGTTTCCCAAGGTACGATTAACGACTTCCGTTTGTCCATCAGACTGTGGATGATATGCAGAGCTCAGGCGTAAATCTGTGCCGAGACGTTTCCACAACTCTCGCCAAAAATGGCTGATGAATTTGACGTCTCTATCGAAGGTGAGGCTTCTCGGGACGCCATGTAAACGAACGATTTGGTGGAAGAAGAGTTGAGCTATGTGTAGGGCATTCGACGTCTTTTTACAGGCGACGAAATGGGCCATTTTGGAAAAACGGTCGACAACCACCATGATGGAGTCATGCCCTTTTTTAGTTCGAGGAAGGCCGAGGACGAAATCCAAGCTAAGGTCCTCCCAAATGGTGTCCGAAACCGGAAGAGGCAAATACAGTCCTGTATTTTGGGCGACACCTTTATATGTTTGACATACAAAGAAACGGTCGACAAACCGAAAGACATCTCTTCGGAGGCGTGGCCAGAAGAAACGAAGCTTGAGTTGAGCCAATGACTTATCACGGCCTGTGTGAGCTGCCAGGGTGCCACAATGTGCTTCCCGAATAAGGTGTTGACGCCATGATGAGATAGGCACGCACAATAGGTTGTTGTGGAAAAGAAATCCATGTCTTATAGTGTACTCAGGAACAATTTCCTGGTTTTGACACTTACGCCAAATTTCAGAAAAATCGGCATCTGTTGCATAAAGATCTTTCAAAGATGACAAACCAGTGAGCTCGGTTTGTAGTTGAGTTAAGAGCATGGATTTACGGCTGAGTGCGTCAGCTACCGTATTGTTCTTGCCCGGTTGGTGTTTAAGCACAAAGGAGAATTTCTGCAGGAATGAAACCCAGCGGGCATGCATTCTATTGACGTGCTTTTGAGTGTTGATGAACTGAAGTGCCTTATTGTCATTGCAGATGACAAATTCTTGGTGTAGTAGGTAGTGTTCCCACTGTTTAAGAGCACGGATGACCGAGTATAGTTCCTGTTCGTATGCGAACCAACGTTGTCGAGAATGGCAAAGTTTCTCACTAAAGAATGCAACTGGCCGTCCATCCTGAGATAAAACCGCGCCGATACCCACGGCGGAAGCATCTGTTGCAACAGTGAAGAGTTTATCAAAATCAGGTAGAGCGAGTACTGGAGCGGAAGTAAGGGCCGCTTTAAGAGCATCGAAGCTACGCTGCTGCTGTTCGCCCCAACTAAAAACTTTTGATTTCAAACAATCGGTTATATGGCTCATGATAAGGCTAAAGCCTTTAATGAATTTGCGATAGAAGTTTGCAAGACCATGAAAACTCCTCACATCGAAGAGGGACGTTGGCGTCAGCCATGTGAGAATTACGGATATTTTATCTGGATTCATTTGTACGCCCTCTTGGGAGAGCAGGAATCCCAGAAAATGTACCTTAAGTGTAGCAAACTCGCATTTCGATAGATTGAGAAATAATTTATGCTCTTGTAGTATTAGAAAAATTTTCTGTAAGTGATTAATATGTTGATCGGTATTGTTGCTATATACCAGAATATCATCAAAGTAAGCGATGCAAAATTGTCCCCAGAATGGTTTGAGAATGAGTTGAATCATCCGCATAAAAGTTGAGGGGGCGTTGCAAAGGCCGAATGGCATTACACACCATTCAAAGAGGCCGAAAGGTGTCTTAAAAGCTATTTTCCATTCGTCGCCGGGACGAATCCTGATTTGATGATAGCCACTGCGCAGATCTAATTTAGAGAACACTGCTGCCCCATTGAGATGATCCAGAAGCTCTTCATCTCTCGGTACAGGAAATCGGTATTTAACCGTTATCTTATTAATAGCTCTACTGTCATCATAAAGACGCCATTCGCTGTTTTTCTTGGGTACAAGCAATGCTGGGACAGCACATGGACTAATACTAGTTTGGATCAACTGCTTTCGTAACAGGTCGTCAATAATGGACTTCATAATCTCTTGTTCCTTGGGATTGAGTTGATAATGCGGTAAATTCGGTAAAACTGCATTAGGCAATAGATCAATTTGATGTTGTATTGACCGTAGTGGAGGCCGTGAACTAGGAAGTTCACTTGGACAGACATCACGGAATTGTTCCAGTAATTGACGAACCTCTTCTGGAACCGGTGACTGTGTTAGAGGAGTGGGGTCTGTGAGTATCACGGCCCACAAGGATTCCTTTTCATTCACGGCTAATAGCAAAGTTGGTCCCGAAACAACTTGTAATGCTGGTGCATTGCTTTTGTTAGAAACTTTGGTGTTATCATCATGTTTCTTTGGCAACAGTCGAAGACGTTTGCCCTTCCAATCCAGTGAGTTCACATTGGCTCTTCCGTCAAACAGGACGCCGACGTCAAATTGCCACGGGCGACTGAGGATTAAATGGCACACGTCCATGTCTAGTACATCACACAATACATCACAGACATATTGACGGCCTATTGAAAAAGTCACTTGACACATATCTGTGACTTGAATTTCGACACCTTTCCGTACCCAACTAATCCTGTACGGGTGAGGATTCTTTGTCGTTTTCAAATTAAGTGTTTGTACCACTGAGCGAGCTATGATGTTTTCTGTGCAACCACTGTCGATGAGAAGATCACAAACTTTTCCACTGATGGTGCACCTCGTTTTGAAAATGGCATTGCGTTGTGAATCAACTTGTTGGCGGGGTGCAATTAAGAGTTTCTCAATGACACAAATCAGTGGATCACCCTCATCTCCTTCAATGTATTCGGCAGAGTTTTCCTTGGCTTCTTCAAGTTGTTTCAGAGAAGCTTCATGGTCATTTTCTAGCAGCTGAAGTTGTTGACGTTGAGGACACTCATTGGACTTATGGCCCTGTTGAAAACATCGGAAACACCTTAGTGTCGCCGGTTTAGCATAGGGATTAGTTGAGACAGGTGGCTTAGCCTTGAATTGGAATTTACTGTCAGATGAGGCTGCTTCCGTTTTTGAAGACACACTGCTGGGTCCCGATGAAGAAGAGGAAGGTGTAGGTTTGTTGAATCCCTTGCCAGAATCTGCGAGTGAATCTACTATAGGTCGGCGGTTAAATTGGGGACGGGAAGCTCTGCTTAGTTGTATTTCAACCTTCAGGGCGAAATTGATCGCCTGAGGTAAGGACCATACGGAATTTAATTACAACTTGTCCTATTTAGTATATTTTAATCCGCCGATGTATCGAGCTACCAATTGGTTCATGGTCTTATTCAAATTATTGCGTGCACTGAGCCTATGGAATTCTTCGGTATACTCGCTCACTGATCTATTGCCTTGTATACACTGTTGGTACTTCATATACAGAATTTGTTCATAATCCGTTGGGAGGAACTGTGCACGCAAAAGTTGCTTCATTCTATTCCAACTGTGGACAGGACCCTTGCCTTCCCTCTGCCTCATTTGTAGTAGTTGGTTCCACCAAGCACTGGCTTCGCTTCTCAGACGGCAAGCGACATATTTCACTTGTTTGGACGGATCAACTTCCAAGTAATCAAACAAATTTTCAACAACCCTTTCCCAGTCCAAATAATCCTCAATGTGAACATGGCCATCAAAGAAAGGTATATCTACCTTGATTTTAAACTCGACTTGGTTCCTCTGTGAGAAATGCCGTCTCCTTCCTCCGCAATTTCCTTGACCAAAACTAGGTCCTTCGGCATTGTCATCAGACTCAGTTAAAAACTCCTCCAGGTTAGTAAGCACGTTCTCATCGGAATCAGTTTCTTCTAAAACTTGGGGATGAAAGCGGCGCCCAAAACGTTCAAGGCCCATTCCTCGTCGACGAACAGGGGGTCGTTACCGGGGTCGCTTCACGACGGGGCTGATGGGGTGGAATCCTCTGACGTTGGAGATTGAACTCGCAGCGTCTGTCGATCATAAGGAGTTGGACATCAGCGGCCAACGACTCCAGTTTGCGCATAATGCTCGCCTGGTTTTCCCACAAGGCGTCGACACTCCGACCCTGGCTAGGGACTGGCGTCTTCCCTTTGTCCGTCATTGCTATCACTGGCTCTGATACCAATTGCTGGTGTACTCCAGGACCTGCAAATGAGAAACAGACAAGCAAGACAGGAAAAACAGGGAAGAGTTAATGTAAAAGGCGTCAATGGCCTGTATATTCACTTGAAAATATGGATTTCAAGAGTTGCAGATTGATCAAAAACTGTCTACCTTCCGGAGTTTGCTTCTCTAAATAAGTTCTAAAAACCCTGTAGCTAATTATACTACTTTTTAACTCCTATAACTGTAACTACTTGTTTCTAAAACAAGTGTAGCAAGGAAAAAGGGATAATAGTACTCATATATAACTAACATAGTACTATAAGTAGTGGAAGCAGAAATAAGGGTATGATGGCCCTCAGGTGTGTTGTAGCATGGTTGGCACTGCATCACCAAGGAACCAAACTTTTTCAGATAAGTATGATTAATATTTTGAAATAATAATAGGCTTTACTAATAGCATAGTTTTAATCAAGTTCCTTACATTTATAGGAAAGATCATAAGTGATACTTTTTAAAAATCATATCTTTTATAGGTTATTAGTATTAGGAGTCCTAAGTCTTAAAATATGACGGAAGATATTGAGAGAAATTTATCAAAAATATTTGATATATTCTTAATTATTTATTAGAACATTACTCAATGACATCAACTATATGAAATATACTAAAAAATACAACAAAAACATTTGAACTATTCAAAATTATTTATTAGAATAGTATTTGATGATATTAATATACATAAAATAGGCATAAAAATAATATATGATATGCAATTTTCCTTCATCCTTTCTTCAATTATTTAAGCTGTCGAGCTGGTTCCCACTTCCTCTCATACTAGCCGGCAGACTGAATTTCCATTAGTAGTGTGGCCCAAAAACTTTTTGATGTAGTGGGCTGCCCAGATTACGTTACAACCGCCCGCCAAGCATATATTCAAAACAATCCAATTCGCAAATCCCAATTGAGTCAATTTTTTTACCAGATTTCGTGGGAGGAACACGGAATCCCAAAAAAGGGAATAAAGTGGGGGGAGAGAGAAGAACTCGGAAGGCTCCTGCACGCCTCTTTCAAAGATCAGAACTTTACCTTTGGAAACCCTAATTCTTCGGGCTAGGGTTACGATCGCGGCGTGGAATGATGGAAAGCGACGAACTTGATATCGATTACTACAGCCGAATCATGGAGGAAGCGGCATTCATCGACATATATTTGAACGAACCCCAAAGGTGCGTGGATTTCTTGGGTTCCCTGCATCTCCGTTGCTCCACATTTCTTTCCCTTGCGGGAAGCTATCTACTTTATGGTTTTGATGCTTCAATGTTCTTTTAAGGATATATGGTTTACGCCCTCTTTTGGAATCAGGGATTCTGTTTTAGTCATTTATTTGTTGCAGTTTCTATTACAACTGTTAGTTTCGTGGTTTCCAAGTAAATCATAGGCTTGAAAATATTTATATAATACAGGTTGATTAGATGATTTGCGGAGCTGGTATAAAGGGCTGTTTTTGTTCATTTTGGTTTGGAAGTACTGCTATATTGATTGTAGTTCTATCTGAAATGAATGTAATTTGTTTTGTTTAAAGTGTGAGTGTCTAAAGATTTTGATGCTATCTAGAATGACCAATGATGGTTCTGATCCTTATTTGTCAATCTTATTCTCTAAGCCTTATTGATTCAGGCAATATTAGGTTAAACTGAGATATGACTAACTGTTACCATGAGATGCAAGAAAAGCAAACAAATGGTGTTTGTTCTTAACATAATGAGATATTCATGATCAGGGGCGGATCCAGCTTCTTTTTTTAGGGTGGGAAAAAAAAATTTTGGTAGGGGGTGGGCAAAGATGCTTAGGATTGATAAAATGAGGGCAAAATTTTTTTTTGAGAGGGGGAAAAATATCCAAAATATTTCAAACTATCCCTCTAAAATTAAAAAAAAAAAAATTTGAGGGGGGGGGGGATCCGCCCATGTTCATGATGAACATAGTTTAGTTTGTATTGCAGTAGAAATGCATAGCAAAATACACACTGATACATAATAAATGCACCTTCCCCTAAATGTGTGGGTTATTCTACGCGGACGCTGAACGCCGTCCGAAGACCAACCAGAATGTGCCACGTCACCCTTCGCTCAATACCGCGGCTCGGTACCGTTGACGCGACGCATTCTGGTTGTTCTCCGGACGGCGTTCTGCGTCCGTCCTCTGCACAAAATAATTTTTCCATGTGCTGGCTGCACTTAATAATTTCTTGGGAATTTAACATTTTTTCCTTCACACCGTTTATCTTTGTTTATGTCTGTAATCTAATTTATCTAATACTTTGGTTGATCTTTTGAAACTGTGGCACTTCTAAGCATCCAAAACATATTATTTATGGTTATTGTCGGCTGAAACTAGTCTAGCTGCTGAATTTTTTGCTTTTCATATTCAAGGAATGGGTGGCCTCGCCAGTTGGTCTTCAAGACTTTTTGTCTTTTTGACAGAAAGAAAATAATTTTTTTTTTCATTGATTATCCCATGATCTCATTTCAAGAGTTGTCCTTGCAGCGCTGTGGGTACTGATGCTTCTTCACCTGAAACAATTGCACAGAATGGAAGCAGGAAAAGGTAAATTTGGCTTGTAAAGAACATTAGGGTAACTTCTTTCATGAATTGAACTTGAATGCAGTTATTTTCTCTTTCCATTCGCTTGTCATGGTGGTAATTTTTTTGCTGGTTGTTTAAATTTCTACAACAGTTGATATTGGCTTGCTGCATTATTCTAGAATTGTTCAAGTATACAGTTTTTTACTGTAGACATGTCTCTGTTTGCAGCTCATTTGATAAGTAAAAACAGACTAGTGGATTGTTTAATGTTTGATGCTTATGTAGATTCCAGACAATCAGTTCTTCTACCAGAAATATTGTTTTAGCTCACCAAATGCTTGCAGTGCTTTTGTATTTATTGTCTATATAGATTTATCAAAATTTTACTGTTTCAAGTTTCAACATTTAGCAAGTTTTCTAATGACATTATTGTCAGAGGCTGTTACCAAGCTTTGACTTTTGAGATTTAACGGATTACCACATATGGATCCAATGCTTAATCCACCAAACCTAAACTATTCAACAAATGTCTTGCATATTGAAGTTATTTGCCACGTGTTTAGTAGATAATGTAGAAATGTATTGGTCTTTTTAACATTTCAACTGCTAAAAGTTGATAGCAATTATAAAATACATTATCTGAGGGCTTTACTTTGAATTCTCTGTTTCTCTTGTTTTATATTTTACTTTTTTTTTTCCTTTCTTATTTCTTAGTATTATTTCATGCTCTTGCACACAACAACAACAACAACAACAACATCAAGCCTTTATCCCATTACGTGGGGTCGGCTACATGAATCCTTTTTCTCCATTGTGTCCTATTAAAAGTCAAATTCTCGTTTAAATCTAATAAAGAAAGGTCATTCCTAATATTTTCTAACCAAGTCTTTTTAGGTCTACCCCTACCTTTCTTAACATAAGTCAAATCTAAAACCTCTACTCTCCTAACCGGCTCCTGCACAAAAGATGAATTTTTTTTCATGATAATGCACCGAGTCACAAATGAGGGGTTTTTATCTGATGAATTTGATGCATTGAACACAATACATGCAAAAACTAAATCACAATATACGATCTTCTTCAGCAACTTCTTGATATTGCTATGGATTCAAGTTCTCCCTCCTTTTAGGTTGAATTTGTCAATTCATAGGTACATGTATGGATTTGCAACCATATGCCTTATAGCATACACTAAAATATTTCATCTTTTATAATCATGTCTCTCTAGGAAATGAAACCCTATTTCCGTATATTTAGTTTTTCCATAATACTTTGGTTCTTAGCATATTTCAAACCAGTAGTATTGTTGGAGTGTATCATTATAGGATCTTTTACACATGCAACTACGCCTTTCCAAATAATACTCTTCTCAACCATACACTTTCTTAGACTACAGATGAGGGTGCTATATATTATACTTTTATTGTGAATATAGTTATGCACAACTATTTTTTGCCACTCTAGGATATCTCACAATTATTCTGCAAGACTACATATTGAAAGTAGTTTTATATTGGTGCACATCCCTAGCCTAGTTAGTATCATTATATACTTTTAAGGATCTGTTTGAGACAGTTTTCTCGCTGCTTTACTTTTTCAGAGAACTATAATTTTATTTGGCTATTGTTTTCTTGCTATTTTTTTCACTGTTTTGCAACTAGAATAACTAAGTTATTTTTTCTACAACAACTTCACAACTAACTTTATAAAACATTGTGGGTGTCCTAAACATATCCTAAATGAGACACATTTCTCTACTAAGCATCATTCTTTTGAAGCACATGAAAGTTCTTATACTTCCATCTAATTTATTGTGTCAATGTTAACTTGATAATGAATAACTGTTTCTATTAACAAATATCCAATCCTGCACTTCATTACATGCCTTAAATCAGGAATTGTTAGTGCATGCACATTTAGACATTTTATATTTTTCTTATTTATTCTTTGGGCACGTCTACTCTCACTTTGGCATTCTTTTTTTGTTGGGGCATCTATGTGTTGAATCAATATATTGAACTTTTTCAACATCATTTTAATATGTGTCTCTCAAAATGAAGCTAAAAATCTCTTGGACTTACTCTTGATGAGCATTACACCAATTATATAGCTTGTTTTACCATATCTTTTACTTTAAATTGAAAGAACAACCACCTCTTTGTGGAAATAATTAACTCCTTGAAATTTTTGGCTAAGAGGAAATCATCGACATGCAAACATATAACTATAAATCCCACTCCAAACCACTTGTGATATGAACCATGGCCCTCATCGACATGCATGAATTGACTAATGAGACTCTTTATAAATATCATGTTTGTGTGTATGTAGATAGATCATTTTTTCAATTAATCTTTAATATTACTCTGTCGACATTTGTATCTAGTTTTTGATCTGATTCAGTTAAAGTTCACAAGATTTACAATTAGTCCTTTTTATTTTATTTAGTAAACTCATTACATATTTATGTTGGTAGAGGAATATTCTTTATTTTGATCGAGCAACTTTTAATCTCAAATAGGATTTGAATTTGCTAAACTCTTTGATTATAAATCCTTCAGCAAGATTTTTGTTGAGAGACCCATTTTCTCTATTGTCATTACTCGTGATAATTATATCGTCAATATATACGATGATAATTGAAATTTTATCATAATTGGAGTATTTTATAAGAGGGGGTATGTTCTCATTGGCTTTGTTTATATCCAACTTCATTTATTACTTCTATGAATTTGCCAAATCATGCTTTCGGAGATTGCTTAAGGCCATCGCCCTTTCCAATTTGCATACTTTGTTCTTTTTGAAAGAACTATGTAGCGGATCCAGATAGACTTCTTCAACATCTCCAAGTAAAAATATTCTCTGTATCATGCTGTTGCATGGACTACCCACAAGTAGCTTCAAGAGAAATTAAGATGCATATTGTATTTATTTTTTATATAAGATAAAAAATTCCATGGTAGTTAACCACGTAGGATTGAGTATATCCTCTAGCTATCAGTCTCGTTTTATATCGTTTCAGGCTTTCATCTGCTTTATATTTTATAGAAAAAATTCATTTGCATGTTCTTCCCTTTTGGTACTTCTTTAATCTCACAAGCATGATTTTTTTCATAGCATTAATACCTTTTCTTATGGCATCTGTTTCATTTTTTGTTTTCAAATGCCTCAAATAGAATATGTGGTATTGTAATGGAATTAGAGTTGATGTTTGTAAGGAAGGCTTTATAGATTGGTGATTTTTTTTTTTAAATGTGTGCTGGGTGATGAGATAAAGAGGATAATGTATAGTTATGAGCTGATCATTTTTATCTGATAATGATTTCGACCCATTGAGTTTGCTAGAAAGTTTTGCTTGGATCTAAAGGGGTACTATTTGAATACATTGGAGTTTATGTTACAGGGATGTCTAGATGGAAGATAGATATTTCGTTAAACTTATTTTCTAATTGAGAGTTCTAACCCTGAGTATTAGTTTGATTGAAACTTTTGTTTCTCACTAAAAGTGACATTTTTTTAAGGATTTTTTTTTTGGTGATAGGATGATAACACATCTTTTTGAGTGCAGAATACTCAATATAAACATATTTGAGGGCTCTAAATTAAGTTTACCCCTATTTCGTTTGTGGGTATGGACATATATGCGTTGCGCCCAAGGATTTTTGGAGAAATTTTTGAAATGAAGTTATTTTTTATGGAAGAATTCAACTATATAGTTTATATTGACATTTGAAGCCAATTATTTTTGTGTATATTCTATTAACTAGGTATATGATAGTTTTAACTGTTTCTCCATATTATTTTTTTGATACTTGAATTATAAATGTAGAGTCTTGGTGACTTCTAGAAGAAGATGATTTTTCATTTATGCTTGTTACATTTTGTTAGGATGTTTAAGGACAAGAGGATTGATGGATGTAACTTTTTTCCTAGAAGAAAGAAGATAACATGTGATTAAAGTAATCACAAGTATTAATAGTTCAAAATACCTTGATGTTCGCCTAGAAATTTTTTCCATCATGATAGTAAAATGAGTAGAATAATGCTGGCATTAGATTTTTTTTTGATAAGTTACTCACATGTCATCCGAGTGCAATTATCAATGAAGTTACAAATCTTGTAGCTCCATAAATTTTAGGGGTTTTAAAAGGTCTCCAAATGCCACAGTGAATAATTAAAAAAGGAGTAGATGATCTAAAATTACTCTCAGGAAAAGAAACACAATGATTTTTGACAATTTTACAAAAAACACAATGAAAAGTTTCATGGTCGTATAAAAAAAAAGAGAAGGAAATGTACATTGCAGTGTTTTGAAATTGGGCTACCCTTATCTTATAATGATGTTCTCAAATGCCTTCTATAATTTTATGGAGAATTCAACTATATAGTTTATATTGATATTTGAAGCCAATTATTTTTTAGTATATTCTATTGATTAGGTATATGATAGTTTTAACTGATTCTCCATATTATTTTTTTGACACTTGATTTATAAAGATAGAGTCTTGGCAACTTCTAGAAGAAGATGATTTTTCATTTTTGCTATTACATTTTGTTGGGATGCTTTAGGACAGGAGAATTGTTGAATGGAACTTTTTTCTAGAAGAAAGAAGATAACATGTGATTAAAGTAATCACAAGTATCAGTCCAAAATACCTTAATGTTCGCATGGAAATTATTTCCATCATGACAATAAAAATGAGGAGAATAATGCTGGCATTAGATTTTTTTTTTTTTTTTATATAAGTTACTCTCATGTCATCCGAGTGCAATCATCAATAAAGTTACAAATCTTATAGCTCCAAAAATTTTAGGGGTTTTGAAAGGTCTCCAAATGTTACAGTGAATAATTAAAAAAGGAGTAGAGGATCTAAAATTACTCTCAAGAAAAGAAAAACAATGATTTTTGACAATTTTACAAGACCCACAGTGAAAATTTTCATGGTCGCATAAAAAAAAAGAGAAGGAAATGTAAATTGCAATGTTTGGAAATTGAGCTACCCTTAGCTTATAATGACTGTCTCAAATGTTTTATATATTAAGGGTGAAAATAAAGAAACATGATAAGTTGTTTATTTAAGAAAATATAATATATCATTTTCTCTAACTTTTCTAATCATCTTCTTCATAGTAAAGTTCTATAATGCATAATGATTAGCATAAAAGTTTACCTAGCACTTAAGGTTTTAGTAATTTTATGGATTGATAAAAGATTTTTTTTACTATGAGAAATATATAGTACATTATTGAAGATAAATGTGGAGAAAATTGAAATATTTTCTTAACCTACAATACTTAGAGAAATATGGACCATTTTTAAACCGGTAATAGTTAGAGAAAAATGATTCATATAGTCGACTCCACATAGTGGGATAAATGCTTGATGTTGTTGTAGTAGTAGTTGTTGTTGTAATAGTTAGAGAAATATCGGCCATTTTTATTTTTTTATTGTTGGGGAAATGTTTGTAAGTTTGGAATAGGTTGACAAGGTTGGTAATGTGGTCAATGACTCTGAAATTTATGATTCAAGTATTAGGGGAATTATTCAAGTTACTGAAAATATAAGAATTAGAAGTCATATCATTTTTGAGCTAGTGAGCATGATCTGAATGATTTTTCTTGAGAGTTGAGGAAATTTTTGAATTTGTCAATTTCTTTTGGATTGAGACATTTCGATTTCACAAGGTAGGCTTATTATTTTTTATTATATTTATTTTCTTCATAGCTTGGCGGCTTTCTGTGGAGTTTCAATATTTTATTTGATGCCTCCTTTATTCTTGCAATAATTCCACCATAGATTGTTTTTAGAAGAAGGCTTTTGCTCTTCTTTATTGAAAGAATCTATAACAGTAAATACCATATCTTGGAGTTTGTTGATTGTCATGGCAGATGTTTTGGAGATCGGAGTGTCGAGCATTATGATCCTTCTTCCTTCTTCAGCTTGTTTGTAGAAAAGAAAACCTCTTTTACAGATGGTAGGCTTTTATATTTTAAAATTTAGATGCAAATTTGGTTGAAGTCATTATTGACTCTTGCAAGGAACTCAAACACCCTTTATCTTTTTACTAATTGCTTGAGAATTTCCACTTTATTATATAGTATGTCGTCTTGTGATTTTAGGAATAATTTAGTTCAAGCCAATAAACTTTCAATGCATTAAAGCAATCAATAACAAGTAGATTATTTTTGCTTGGTTGTTAAAATTTTTGTTTTGATCTTGTAGATAAGGATATTGGTTCTTTACCTTTGAGCATATTTGTTTAACGACGTCCCAAACATTTTCTGCTGTGGAGAGATGATTTTTTAATTTCAGGCATCATGCTATTCTACACCCATGTCATGATCATAGAATCTGCTTCATTCCAAAGTACAAATTTTGGATCTCTCAACTCTTAAGGAGAATGCACAATACGATGGATTTTTCTTTTTTTCTTTCAGAGAAATCTTCACATTTTGTGACCATTTCAAATAATATCTTCCATTCAGACGATGTAAGGCTTGCATCTCTTAGAGATTTTCTTTAGTCTGATTATCATCATTCACGATGGTTGAATCCTTGGATGGGAAATTAAAGAAATAAATCATAATGATTAGAAGGTAGAATTTTGATAAGAAAGGAGAAAGAAAAAAAAAAGGTTAAAAGATGGATATCTTTAACTCTCTTTGGTAACATGTAGAAAAGTGAAAATTTAAGAAAAATATTTTTTTTTTAGAATTTTTATTGCTTGGTTATATACAAATGTGAAAGTATTTATATATTTCTCTTAAAGGCCTACCATAGAAATAAATCTATGTTATTTACAAAAAAGAAACAAAACACCTAAGAGGGGCCACCAACTAGAATAGTATGATGAGGTTTGTTGATTGCAATCTAAGGGACTAGAGGATTGATCCAAAAATTGGAGTCTTTCATCCATGTGTTTAAGGATCCCCACCAAGATTGATGTATTATTGGGTCCTTTGTTCCTTCAACATTACCTATGGTTTTCTTACTATAGAAGGTATGCCAACCAAATCCAAACTTAGCCAACCTTCATATTCTTCATTTCTTCCTTCATTAATGTTGCCCATTTTAAAGAATCTAGACCATATGAGCTTCTTGGATTGTCTTAGGTTCTTCATCATTTGGTTATTATGAATGCCTCCCCCTTTATTTCGAAACATTTGTTAGGGACTCTACCATACACTTTCTTAGGTTGTTGATCTTTTGAATCATGATTCTCTTGAGCTTATTCTTTTGTCATTTCATTCCCACCATCCCTAGTAGGTGTGGCAATATCTTTGTTGGATCAATTGAGATGCCATTTACACGATGGTTGAATTTATAGAACCAAACATCCTTTATTAAAACACCTTTTTAGGAAACCTGTTTTCTAGGAAAACTGTATGATAAGTAAACTTATGTTTCATTTGGGACAACTTTCTTATTGCTTCTTAAAGCAACTTTCTAATACAAAAAATTTAAATTTTGTACTAAAAAGCTGCTTTAAGAAGCAGTAAGAAAGCAGTCCCAAACGAAGCCTTAGTGATTGTTCCTTCCGCTACTTCTCTAGTGAAGGAATAACTTTTAAAGCATTCAAAATTTCTAATAATTATTTACCTTTTAACATCTTAGAAATAATTTTTCACATATATGTCGAAGAGGAAGGTGATGACGCCTAGGGTCACAAACTATTTAGTTCTAGCCCCCTTCAAATTTATGTATCTTATGGATTTGCTTGAACAAACTTTAGATGTCACACAATTTAAAAGATATGTTATAGTTAGCAAACACCTCCCCAAAAAGAAATTGATAAGCTTACTTGAGCCATCTTGGATTTGATCATGTCAATCAATATTATTTTCCTTCTCTTTGCATGGATCAACCATGTCAAAAATAAATTTCAAATATCTAAAATGCCCTTAATGGAATTAGCCATCTGATCTCACATTAGGATTTACTCAACTAAAGAATTCTAATTTGCATTATATAACAACCTATCTTGAAGGATTTACAATTTTTGACATTTTAAAATTTGCCGCCTTAGCATAAGGTAAAATTTTCTATTAATTATTTTCTTTATACTGTACGATAACATCCATATCTACTTGTTTATGGTGTATGGTCAAGCTCTCCTGGAATCACATTAACAATCTTTATAAGAAATTTTTACTTTTCTTTTAAGTATGAAAAAAATCTATTTGTAATTTGATATCTCCTTATTCTTAAGTATTTATTTTTTATAGCAAGATTATTAGCTACTATGAAATTAAGTATAACTTTTCTCAATATATTTCTCTCTTATTTTATAGACATCATGAGCTCTCTCATAGCCTATCATACCAGATAAAATATGTCCATTTAAATCACCTCTAAATCTAATAAATTATCATTTCTTCATTTGGTAGTTGTATTAGTTCATTTCTTACTAAAATTGATTTGTTAAATAGTATTCTAATCTAATCTATGTTGCACCGATATAGATACGGCGACACCGATACGACATGATATGGATACGGGATACGTCAATTCTTAAAAATACATAATACGGGTACAGCGCAGACACAACATTATAATTTATAAATTATATATAAAAATTAAGAAAGCAATCAAAGCATAATATTTAAAATTACAAAAAAAAAATGAAAGTAACATCATTTATAGCATTTTAGCTTATAATATCAAAATAAAAGTAAGCATTAAATGTCTAGTACAACAATGAAAGCAAAAACATAAATTGCCTAGCACATGAAATTTCAACTATTTAATAGGAAGAATGATATGATTAGCTTCTTCAGTAGTTTGTCTTTGAACTTTTATATCATCTTCAATAAATATTATAGCTTTTAATTCAGGCTCATCAAGTGAAAAATTAGAAATTTCTAATATTTCCATATCATCAAGAGACTCAAATTCATCTCGGAAATGAGAGAATCTCGCTCGCTACCACGGAAGTAAATACGAAGCGTCTTTTTTTTTTTTTTTTTTTTTAAATGGACACATGTATCAGATACACGTGTCCTTTTGAAATTAAATAGTAATTTAATTGGATACGGCAAAGCCGTATCCGACACGTATCAGTGCTGTATCGGAGGCGTATGCGTGTATCGGTGTATCTGGTACAACACGCCTTCATAAATGGGTGTATCGGTGCAACATAGAATCTAATTTGAGAAGCCTAAGTATTCAACACGTTCATACAATCTTCACTAACAATTATTTAATAGCAATCACCCTATATCACTATTCACCTCATAATCTTATTTATTAGCTCTTTATCCACTACCATGCTAATTCCATTCCTATTATTAATCTTTGCAATACACAATAACTTATAATATTCCTAAATTTATTTGATTTTTCTCTTTTCTATTTAGTTTCCTTTAAATAAACAATATTTTTTCTTCTTCTAGTCATTTTATCCACCAATTTTCTTATCTTCTTATTCAATGTCCCTAAATTTTATGCAATAAATCTAATTGTAGATTTAGATATAATCAGCCCTTAATTATTTTTCATCAAAATCAAGTTAAGTTGTGATGGGTCACTTAGGGGTGATGTCATAGCTCACTCTTGTCCATTTTAAGCCAAAATCAAGTTAAGTTATAGTGCGTCACTTTAAGGGTGACCTCCCTATAGGCCCTTGCCTACATCTAACCAGAATCAGGTTAGGTCGTAACAATTCATTTATAGAAAGGCCCTAGCACAAGCAAAATTCAAATTTAGACTTCATTTGGGTACTTAAAAGCTGTTTTAAGAAGTAGTAAGAAAGCTGTCCCAAACGAAGCCTTAATTTCTTTTAACTATCTTTGATCTGAGTATTATGATAGGTTGTCAACCTAACATCAACCATCACTTCTTTTCATCCAAGTTCGGAACTGACAACACAATTGTAATTCATTCATTTTCAAGGAATAAATGTTCACACAGACAAGGAAACTGTTGGTTGCTTTTTGAGTAAAATGGATCAACATTCATGATAAATTAATAGCTCTATTATTGTGAGTCTTTTTGCTATCTCCTAATAAAGTGCTTCATCTTGTTTGTAGGATGCAGGATGTTTTTTCAATTTCTAATTCGTTTAATAATTAAATCTTCCAGGGAACGTGATGAATCATGTGTTGGACAAGGTTCGAAGGCTATCCGTGAGAAGATGCGCCGAGATAAGATGAACGAAAGGTACTTTGCTACATCCATGCTTTCCTATGGACCTGTCTGCTATTCTCTTAGCATTTCTATGCCTGAATTAATTGCTGCATCAGTGTAGCGTACCCTAATGGTGTTAATTTCCTACATCAGATTGTAACACACACAAGGGGATGGAAAATTATTAGATTCGGACACCGGACAGAGAGAATCATCCGGATTTCTTTCTTTCTACAGTAAAATCGCTGTCAAAGTGCAGCTGCTACAGTACCTGTGCTTTGACTGTGCTTTGATTGGGATTTTACTGTAGACAGAGAGAAATCCGGATGATTCTCTCTCTCCGGTATCCGCACCTAATAATTTTCCCATGGGACAACAGCCTTATCTAGTATTGTTATTTCTTCTCTTTTATTCCACCTCTTGGCATGATAAAAAAATTCTGTCTGTGCTTTTGGTTGTATTGGCAAAAAATGTAATGGAAATGCATTATTTTTATTTTGGTATTTTCAAACGAGTTTTACAGCATTTAATCCCAATATTTATAAACCAATATTTTATATGTATGACCACATTTGCGTGGCTACTGTTGTTATCTTTATACACTCAAAATAGAAAAACATACCTACATTTGGACACACTTGAGTGCTTACATACATTTGCTTTAATAAAACAAATCTATTAGTTCATCATGCAGGTTTGATGCATTATTTAGATGTTTGATTCAATAATGAGAGGAAGCCCATCAAAGTTTATATTTTTTGTTTCTCAACTTTGGGTTCAACTCCTAATAGAACTTTGCAAGTTCTTATTTCTGAATTGAAAAAATTGACATTTATATTCAAAATTATATTCACGCACAAGTTTGTCATTTGCATTTATCCTTGACGAATGCATTGCTTAACTGATTTCATGCCAAAAGAAACTGTAAAATAAGGAACGGCACATGCCATTTTGGCTTTGGAATTGCATCAGTGAGTTAAACTTGCAATAATACACTTGAGATGTATAAATTTGTAAATGAACAAAGTTATCTGAGGTTGATCTTCTCCAAGAATCAGTTAGCTCGTGTATGCTATCTTGATTTCAAGACAATTATTGGACTAGTGTATTGAGCAAAGGCAGGATTTCCATGCAAGTATATAAGAGATGTTCAAGGCTCTTGATGGTGTATAAAAGATGTTCATGGTTCTTAATACTACTGCTACAACAACAACTACTACAATAAGCCTTTATCTCACCATTTAAGTTCATCTATATTATTTGTTTTCTCCATTGTCTTATTAAGAGTTAAATTCTCATTTAAATTTAATAAAAACAGGTCATTTTTAACACTTTCTAATCTTTTTAGGCATATCTCTATCTTTCTTAACATAGGTCAGATCTAATATATCTACTCTCCTAACATGATCATCGAAAGGTTGATGTTTTATGTGACCAAACCACTTAAAACGTCTCTCTCTGATCTTATCATCAATTGGAGCTATTCCATGATTTTCACATATATACTCATTTCACATTCTATCTCTAAGTTTAAAGTCACTTGTCCACTTGAGCTTCTTCATCTTTGTAAAGTTAATTTAATTTCCTATTTCTCTTTTAATACCCAATATTCTGCACCATGCAACATTGCAGGTCTCCCCACCATTCTATAAAATTTTTCTTTAAGTTTGAGTGGTATTTTTTTATCACAAAATATACCTAATGCATTCTTTCACTTCAATCATCCAACTTGAATTCTACTAATAATATCCCCATCTATTTGATTATCGCTTTTGAACAATAGACCCGAGATATGTAAAACATGCACTCTTTTTAATGACTTGATTACCCAATATCACAATCCCATTGCTTGATATTCTGTTTATAAAATTATACTTCATGTATTTGGCTTAAGAACTAGTCAAACGAAAACCTTTGAAGGTATGACTTCCAATATGGACCTACCTGACATTAATCTAAATTGATTTTGAGAAACATTAGTTTCATGTCGTAACCTATACTCAATTACTCTCTCACATAATTTAATGTATGACGCATAAGGTTAATTTTTCTATGATTCACACACTCTTGTGCATCCGTTATTCTTTAAATTAAAAATCAACGCACTCTTTCTCGACTCATATGGCATCTTGTTAGTCTTAAAAATAATATTAAAAAGTTTAGTACAATAAGAAATTCTTTGATCTACTAAGCATTTTCACACTTCTATTTGAATATCATTTAGGTTATGTTGTTTTCTCACACTTTTTTTTTTAACTTCTCAAACTTCAGTTTTACTACTACAACGAAAAAAAAAAAAAATCTATTTTCATTTAGGATGTTGATGTCATTGAAGTCGATTGTATTTTCACAGCCTTTATTGAAAAAATTATCGAAAAATCTCTTCCATCTATGTTGAACATCCCTTTCTAAGAAAATATTTTTTGATCTTTATCCTTAATGTATTTCACTTGAACTAAATCTTGACTTGTCTTATCTCTTTGCTTGGCTAATTTATAAATACATCTTTCGCCCTCTTTAGTATCTATTTTATTATATAAATCATTAAAAACTAAATTCTTATTATTACATATTGCTTTCTTAAACTACTTATGGGCCTCTCTTTATATGTATCCGAATTTTTCATAGTTTAAATCTAAAGTAATTTTTATGATAAAATTTCTTATTTTTTATCTTTTCTTACACATTTTGATTTCACCATCAATTATTTTTATTATTTTGAGCTTTTTCTTTTGATTCTCCAATCAAATAATTTACAACATTTTTAATCTCACCAACTACTTTTTCCCACATAACATTGGGTTCCTCATGAACAAATCAATTCTTCAGATATGTTCAAGGCTCTTGGTATGATGGAATATTTAGCAGAAGAGTATTGATCATTGGTGTGGTCCCGACCAATGATGGTTTCTTTTTGCCAGCTCTATTTCGGTCTTGGTGGCATGATGCTTTTTGTCTGGCAAGGTGTTAGATTATACCGGGTTGCATTTTGCTCTGATCTGTTACTTCTTTCTCATCTTAGCTCTAGGACGATATTCAGTAGAAAATGCAATTATCAAAGGCATATTAGATTCATATAGATATTATTATAGACATGAAGAGTAGATGAAGGATGCATTGTAAGGTTATAGCAAGGATCAAAATTAAGTACATTCTTTTTATGGCTGTTCTAAATTGTTAAATTCGGTATTCAAGAATGCTTGGTGTACTACATAAAGAGCAAAAGTTTTACTAGGTGAGAAAACAATAGAGTTAAATATAAGGAGATATGGAGAAGTTTGGCAATCCAAAGGGAGCTTATTTAAAGCTGTTCAGAATGGTTCTCTCTCTTAGAACAAACACCAGATGCAGCTATAAATAAGGGCGAAGTATACATGTTTCCGATATTAGGGTTGGTGTGTTTGTGTACTTCATGAGGGTGAGAGGTGCGGGATCTCATTTGCTCTCAAAATTTGGAGAAATTATTCGGTGCGGACACCATACAGTTCAGAGACCAACCAGAATGCGCCACGTCACCCGGTATACAGCGGTGTCGAACAAAAAAGTGACATGACACATTCTGGTTGGTCTCCGGACACCGTCAGGGTATCTACATTTACCAACGATTTCTCTCTGTGGTTAACTTTTTATATTATAGTTACCTTTAATATATTTAATTTCAATCTAAAACCATACAAGTATTTGATTTTGTATAGGTTCCTAGAATTGAGCAAACTCCTAGAAGCTGGAAGGCCTGCTAAGAGTGACAAGTTTGCTATATTGGATGATACCATTCGTATCCTGAGTGAACTGAGAGCAGAAGCTCTGGAGCTCACGAAAAAGAATAAAAAACTTGAGGAAGAGATTGCAACATTGAAGGTAAGATATGCCTGTCACTATTCATTTATTCCTTATCATATAATATTTATCTTCCATGGCGAGATGGTGAGATAGGCCTCTGTCACTATTCTTGATGAAATCCTTCAATAGCTATTGATTCTTGGGACAGTAGCATCACCAACATTTCTCAGAACTGTAGAGAATGATTATAAGTTAATTTATTTCAATTTTTTTTATTAATGATAATTAAAAACTAAATAATTCACATAAATTATTTGAAATTATTAATGATGTCATTATTACTAACAACTCAACAGAATTGCTAAATTTTTGTTAAATTTATATTTATTTACAAATACTGAATAACAGTAAAATAGTTTGTCAAGATTTAGCTTTATATAACCACTTTCATGCTAAATAATTTTCAGAATTTAGCACCTCCGACTTCACTAAGGCTTCGTTTGGGACAACTATCTTTCTGCTTAAAGCAGCTTTATGGTATAAAAATTTTAATTTTTAAACTAGAAAGCTGTTTTAAGAAGCAATAAAAAAACCGTCCCAAACAAAGCATTAGTCCAAATTTTCATAACCTCCTAAATCCTACTTGTAGCCAAATATCCCCTTAATGTTTCAATATTGTAATATTCTCTATGTATTCTCTGCTATTGTGTTCTTTGTGTTGTAGTAAAAGCTAGTTTGAACTGCAGGAGGAGAAAAATGAACTGAAAGAAGAAAAATCTCTTTTGAAAGCAGAGAAAGAGAGAATAGAGGGGTATTTTAGGACCATGCCTATGTTTGCTGCTGGATATATGCCACCACATCCAGTTGCTTACCATCCTGTTGCAAATAAGATGATGACTTTTCCTAACTATGGAGCAATTCCTATGTGGCAATTTTTGCCACCTTCTGCTCGAGATGTCTCTAAAGATCATGAGCTTAGGCCCCCAATGGCCTAATATTATTTTGTAAACACTTTGTTTCTTCTTAAGTTAATTGACAAAAATAAAATGTACTGAGTTCTATGGCATTTAACATAGTGTTATGATACGTTGAAATGTACTTATGCTAAGCATGTGATATATTGAGCACGTGATATAAGAGGCCTAAATAGTATGTGTATATTCTTATATGATTTTACTGCATTGATTTGATTTTGATAGTCTTTACCGATGTTTTGATTTGATATTTTATATGATTTTTATATTGATTAGTATTATGGATATGACGATTGTTTTATTGATTTGACACTCGTACTTATTTACTGTTTTACTGTAGTGTTTTACTGTTTACATTTTCTACTTTTACCGTATTTGAGTTTTATTATTATTATTATTTTCCAAAAAAAAGTTTTATTATTATTGCACTTATTCAATGATTATATGACTGCAACTATTATGATTTAATCTTTACAATGTTTATTATTCTTGCTTTGATCTTTAACATGCAATTGCTTGGAAGGGAATAGCCTGCATATTTTTTTTTAATTTCAGGCTTTTCATAATGATTTATAAGATGTTTTTGAATATTTCTAAAAAAAACTTTTTTTTTTTAATAATTTTAGTTATTCTCTTAGAAATTTAAAATATGTATTATATTATATGTTTATTAAATGAATTTTGTAACTTAGTATACTTATATTTGTCATAATTATTTAACATGATTAATTTTTTTAGATATATTTTTTAAATTTTGTTGATTATTATGTTTGAAAGTTTTAGAAATGATTTTTGTTTATCAGATTTAAATGTTGATTTTTTGTTATATTAGAAAGATTTAAAAATGTCTTATTTTTTAAATTTAAATAAAAATTTGATTCTTAAAAGGACATAATAGAGAAAGGGATTCATGTAGCAGACTCACCTAGTGAAATAAAAATTTGATGTTGTCGCTAATTATTATCTAACAAATTTAAAGTAAATGCATTATATTTATTTTCTTGAGAAATTTGAGTGCCATGCTTAGATTATATTGATTATAAATTAACAAATATATGATAAAAAAATATACTGTTAAAATGAAAGGATCGCACATCCTTTAAAATAACAAAAGTTGGGTTTTATTTTGGGACATTTTTCATACTATTTTTTAACTTTTTAATTAAAAAATAACTTTAAAAACTTATTGAATTAAAATGTTGTTTTAAAAAATAATAAAAATACTGTCTAAAAAAAGTCTTAGCCTTTGTTTGGGATGACTTTTTTTTTTTCTCGAAAATCTATTAAAATTTTTTAAGCAAATATAGCATATTTGATGGATCACCCTTTAAATCAAACGAGCAACCTTTGATTCATCAAAGGAAGACTTTGCTATTAGTAGTTTTATAAGAGAATAAAACTAATTATAAAATAATAACATATTATAAATAAAATTAAGTAATGTTGTGGGCTAGAATATACGCGGCG
>NW_021319843.1:17132-31250 GCF_001605985.2 Dendrobium catenatum | reverse complement strand
AATATAATATAATAAAATAAAGGGCAGCCGCGACCACCACGGCAATGGCTCGACGTTCCTAGCTCCTTCCTCTCCGACAGTACATCATTTCTCGTACGACTGGCAATGTCCGCACGATGCGGATGCAGTACTTAATGAGCATTTTTATCGCCCCAGCCATTCAAAATATTAAAATTTACATTTTTAATATATAAGTTTTTTTATTTATATTGTAACAATTAAAAAATATTACACTCCCAGTCCCGTTGGTACCATACCACCGTCGTCCCGTCGTCCCGTCGTCTTCTGCTCGAGGGGATCGGGGCCGGGCGGCATGAGGAGGAGCACTCCAAAGATTTGCAGGAGGAGGATTAGTGACGATCCGATGAGATCCTTAATGAAGTTGACAGGTGAAAGAAGATGTAAATTTAAATATTTTGATTACACATAAATTTGATAAAAAAATAATAAAAAGCGATCCAAAAGAATAAACGGGAAAACGACCGTATCTACGCCTGCGATCGCCGGCATAAATATCATTCATCTTCCGCAACACCAGCGACAAAACAAGCGACAAAATCCTCCATTTCATTCGCCGGCAACGCTATCCCAATCTCTAGTCCACCCTCCACCTCTCGACTCTCCGCCAACGACATCGCCCCCGTCCTCTCCACCGACACCAACTCCACCTTCCTCGGCCTCCCCCACCCAAAATCCACCCCATATATCCCCAATTTCGGTGAGCCGGCCACCGTCAGAGCCCTGCTCGCCGCATACTCCCTTACAGCTCTGATCCACCTCTCCGCCCCTTCAAAAACCCCCTTTTCCAACCCCTTTATCACCACCCATATCGCCTCCGCCCCCGCCGCCGCGCCCCTTCTTCCGATCAACTCCTCCCTCTTGATCTCGACACAACATATCCCCAAACAGTTTCCGAAATACGCGTTTGGGACCGCGGGCCGTAGCCGCGCCCGGCAGCCCGTTACGAACCCGAACCTCTCTTTCTTCGCACTCGTCCCGCCTCTCGCACGCGCGAGGCTTGCCCACACAAGCCCGCAAGCCAACGCGAACGGCGAGCATTTAGTCGCCGTGCGTTGGCCAAGTCGGTGGAGTTCGTCGGGCCCGAGAACGAAGGTCGCGCGCACCAAATTGGGCCGGGTTGAGATATCCCATTTGTCTAAGCTGTCGTCGCTTTTGAGATTCTCAATGTCTTTGAGGAAAGTGGTTGTTAGGTCTTTGGCGTCAGAGATTAGTGTGCGGTGGAAGAGTGGTGGCGGGAGAAGGGAGAGTGGTGGTTGGTCGGAGCCTACTTTGGCGATTAGCGCCCAGGTTTCCATGAAATGGGTGTAGGAGGAGCCGTCGGCGGCGGCGTGGTGGACGGTGGTGCCGATGACAATGCCGGCTTTGGCAAACAGTGTCACCTATACCAGCCACGGAGTTGAAGTAAAAAACAGAGCAATGAATTCTTAAAAAAAAAAAAAAAAAAAAAAAAAAAAAAAGAAATATAACAATCAGTTTACAATAAGCAGTTAATAGTAAAAAATATCCAAACTCACATGCTTGTCACATGGCAGATGCTTCCATTATTAGTGCAATTATTGCACCAGACGCTGTTCTCAAATCCACTAGGACCATTATGAGTTACCCAGCCAGCTTGCTGACTGCACGGATCCACACTGAAGTTCCAATCTGTTTTCTTCAAAACCGCAGCGATGCGTTTTAGGGTTTCAACTGAGCAAATAAAAGAAAAGGAAACAAGAGCCAGATAAATCACTATCGATCAAAATAAATTATCTTGAAAATATTCTTCCATGGTGAAACTAAAAATAAAACAAAATCAGCAGGAGTTTCAAATAATGCTTCCTGAAAACTACAGAAAACCCTGAAACAAAGATCTAGTTAAAGGAAAATGATTACATATCATCTTAAAAAAAAAAAAAAAAAAACTCAGCTTAAAAACTGGAATAATTAAACATAAAAGAAAAGACCAAGAACCCCAACCTGAACGGAGAGAAGAGCTGCCGCCGGCAGCGGTTGGAGGAGAGGGCGAAAGCGCTCGGCAGCGCGAGCGTGGTTGGCTGAGAGTTCCTGGAAGTCGTCGCTGCTTACGGCGACGGTGAGGGAGATGGAATCTGAATCTGAACATAGGATTTCAGGTGACTTTTCTTCCGCCGGAAATATGAGTGAGCCGGCGAGGGGGTAGAAGCGGCGGAGCGCTAGAGACAGGGAGTGCTTAAGGTTGGGGAGCTCGGAGTCGAGGAAGTGCGATTTTGTGACAGGGAGGTCGTAGAAGAAGAGGCGTTGAACTGGAGGGAAGTTAAGGAAGAGGAGGTCGAAGTAGGTGAGAGGAATGGAGGCGCAGAGAGTTGGGGAGCTGCTGGCCGCCGCTGCAACCCGGCAATTCTCCACCACCTTGAGCTTATGAAACGGAGACATGTCGCAGTGGTCTCTTGATAGATTTGATAAAGCATATAATTAGTTCAGCTCTTCGTGTGTGTATAAATATAAAAAATTGATTTAAATTATTAAAATTTGAAAATTAAACTGATAAGATTAGTTTTATCATAGATTAAATGGAATCAAATTTTAATTTGATGAATTCAGCTTTATTTTAGATGAGCTAAAATGTAATTAAATTTAATAATATAATAATTATTTTAAATTTAAGTAACATATATTAATAACAACATCAAGCTTTTATTCTACTACGTGGGGTCAGCTACATTAATCTTTTTTCTCCATTGTGTTCGGTTAAGAGTCAAATTCTCATTTAGATGTAATGAAGAAAGTTTATTCAAAAGAAAATAAAAATCTAAAAGCTTGAGATCCCCTCTACGCAAAAGTACATAATCACCTATATACATTCTACGGTGCACAAGAAAGAGCACCCAAAAAAGGAGGATACCACAAAGAACAGAGAAAGCTCTGGAAACGATCCATCTCCTAATCAAGCTCTGCAACAAAACTTCCACCTGCACTACAAAAAAAACTTGTACACAATAATAAGATACAAAATGTAAGAGAAAATAAGATAGCCTTACCAAAGCAGCAGCTGAGGGGAAACAGAACATAGAAAGGCCTAACAAGGCAAAGCAGAAAAACAGCCCAGATAATCACCACAATAATAAATTCCAAACCTAAACAGAGACAGCCACAAGCACCAGAACTGCACAAAGCTCCCAACAGCCCAAACAAACCAAGGTAAAGGAAAACATATAGCAGCCGGCGAGAGGGAAACCTCCCAGCAGTCCCAGCATCCCGAAGATACCAAATGGACTCGTTAGTATCATTTGGAATCTCCGCAACATCCAACCTGAATTGATCAAAGGCAATCACAGAAAAGAAAGAAAAACCCAGCAACCCCAACATCCCGTAGAAACATCAGGTATTCACAGACATGAAAGAAAAACCAAGATAAAAAAAGCTCCCAGTAGCTAGAGAAACCTCCCAGCAAGCAAACAAAACATTGGCACCCAGGATCCAAATATAGAGCCGCCCAACACCAGCAAGGGATCAAAAACCCAAGCAGAAATAAGATTGAAAAGCATACGAAGTAAAGCAGAAGACACTGGGATGCAGCAGCAAGGAAAACCTCCAGGAAAAATGCCACAAACGCATCAACCTAAGTCCTAATATAAGGAGTACCAATAACATCCTAATAAATAAGCCCTCTCAACTGCACAAGAATGTTTTTAACAATATAATACGTAAAGTGAGTAAAGCTGCAGCCCCAAGTAACCAACCAATTAGCACAAGAATTACATTCCCGATGAACATGATTGAAATTGACGTTAATAGAAACCAAAAAACTGTTTGATCGCCCTCTCCAAATAGAAAAGATTCACATTGCAAACCGAGTCATCCAAATAGTTAAAAAATTGCATGCAATAACAGGAATCAACCTCAATGATAAAGGTACTAATATCCAAAGAAATACAAAGTTTAATACCATAAAGCATTGCAGAAAGCTCAACAGAAGTCTTATCCCTCTCGCTTAAGGGGCCAGTGAAGGCCATAATAATATTGCCAAGACTATCTCTAAGGATGCCACCACAACCAGCATAATTACCACTCACATTCATCTTGAAAGAATTAATAGGAGGCTTGATCCAGTGAACTAGTCTAGAACCAGGAGGATGGAAAATGCCATCAAGGCAAATGCCAAGATCATTAGCAACAAACCTACAATTTTTAAAATTCTTAATAGAAATGAGGTTAACAGATAATAAATTAAGGACCTTGTCTTTCACATTATTAATGATTCTGTTATGGTTCATGCCCACACCATTAAAGTAAGAGTTGTTCCGATCTAACCATAAATACCAAAGAATAAGAGAATGGATGACATTCCTAATATGCCCTTTGGATTTGACAAACCAAGACCCCAAAAGAGTATAAATGGAGAGGTTAGAATTAAAACAATTGAGCTTAAAAACATCGTCAAAATAAATCCAAGTTTTAATGGCCACAGGACCAGACAAAAAAACATGATGCATGTTCTCAATGTGGTAACAACATTGACATTTGGAAGGTAAAATGAAACATCTTTTAATTAAATTATCCTCCATAGGAATAAGCTTATGCAAAAGCCTCCACATGAAAACAACAATAAAAGAAGGAATGTTTTATGCCAAATAAAAGAGAAAATATAGGAACAAACCTTCTTAGATCTGAAGGAATTCCAAGCATCCTGAAGCTTAAAGGTACCATCATTACACCAGTTACACAAAAGACGATCATCAGAAATAGTATTCAGGGGAGTGTTCACAATTTGATTAGCAATAGAACCAGGCACCACTCTCTTCAACTTATCATGAATCCAACAGTTATCAGTAATGAAATCCCTAACCTAAACTGACTCAATAGAAAAGGTATTGGTGATAGAGTCGATTGAATGTTGGCCCATCCAATTGTCCTGCCAAAAGAAAACATTGCCACGACCAAGGCCCCAAGAAAGATGGGTTCAACCTTCCATTTAACTTTACAGAGCATCTTCCAAACATTGGAGTCCCCTTATTTAAAAAATAAATAGAAGGGTGCCTTCCTTTTATTTAACGTGTGAATAGCCCCAATACAGTCATTGGACATTTTTGAGGAGGCAATAAAATGTGAATAGCCCCAATAGAGTCATTGGACATTTTTGAGGAGGCAATAAAACAACTTTTACTTTTATTTAACTAAAGCCCAAATTTAAGATAATCATAGTTGTTTTATTGCCTTTTGTTTATCTTTTATTTAAAGAAAGCCTAACTTTTACTTTTATTTACTTTTAGTTATTAATCCTCTAATTTAAGATAAAAAAAGTAAAAATTGTTTTATCTTAAAAATAATCATAGTTAAATACTTTAATCTTTTATTCATCCCCTTATAGCTATGATTTTTATGAAAATTAATTAAGGTCTCAAGTGTTAATCTTAGAATTATTCTTATATATATAACACTAATATATAATAATGTTAAGGTCATATTAACACGATCAAATAGTGGTCAATTCGAAATGCATTAGGTTTTATCAAGCCAATCTCTTTCTAGGCAAGTATCAATAAGATTTAAAATTCCATTGAATGAAAATCACATAAAGCCTAAAACTAGTAGAAGATAGTGAACTTGTTGATCTTGCATTAGCCTCATTTGCATAAGGATCTATAGTTGGAATATTTGTAGGATTAGCGGTGACGACGGTAGTCAGAACGATCATAGTCGGCAGGCCATAGTGGTCAAAATGATCGTAGTCTGGTGATGATAATCAGAAAGATCGTACTCGGGAATACATCACTTCTAATTTTAAGTTAAATTATCTTTTATTAGCATCTATCACCATATTAATGAGATCATTAAATGGGATGTTTCTCTCTATCTTTAATCCTTTGCTCCATTTTTTTGTTGGATAACTAAACATTTGCATGTCTTCTTTCCATTCTTCTTTAGATATTATAAGAATATTGATGTTCGATCTACCTATAAAAAAATACTTTCTTAGTCTGTAACTACATAGTTCTTCAAAAAATATTAAAATTAATCGAATCATGTTCGAAAATTGATCAAACATGATTGAATATTTATGAAATCAAAGTCAAATATTATTAGTACACAACAATACATAAATATTGTATTATCTTATTAATGCTGAGGTGTCACTTAACCATTGGTTCATATTTAATAAGGCCACATATATATATGTATGTATGTATGTATGTATGTATGCATTTCATAAGTATGAGATCAGAACTTCATTTTCTACTTTACGTTTCTTCTCCTGTTCTTGTTTCTTCCTGTTCTTGCCGTTAGAATTCTACAAATATAATAATTGAATTATATTCGAAGACATGATTTCATAATATATAAGCTACGTTAAAACATCTATTTAATTAAGATATAATCATATTTATTCTACGAATGATGTTCAAATAAAGATAAAAAAACATAATACTAGCTTAGCATCTTGAATCTTATTTGATTATGGTTCGCATTAGGTCAAAACATATTTCGCATAAATGTTAAAAAATATATAAACATACTATTTGATATTTTATCTAACTCTTCATTACATTTTTATCAAAATGATATAATTTATGCTGTACAATGGAATCTGAAATAAATATTACCTCTATATCTTTAAGTGGTCAAGATGATTATTTCATCCAAATATTAAAATAAAGACCAAAATAATTATTTTGTCAAAAAAAAAAAAAAAAAAATCAATACCAAAGATAGAATCATGGAATAGAAAACCCTTCACCTTCGAAAAATGAAAAATTATTCTGTTCGGAATTTGGATGTGTCTGAGCTCCAATCAAAATAGATCACATCGCCTGTACACAACCTTGTAGACAGGATTTGTATAATACACTCTGTGTACAGGCGACATAACTAATATTAATTGTAGTCGAGATGCAAGCTACATCCAAACTTTGCCCATAATAATTTCTCTCAAGAGTCGAAGAGGCCAATCACAAACAACTATAGATCCAACAAAGCCGTTGCATAGTTCATTCCAAACTTGTTCATCTCCTCTTCAGAAAGTACCAAACCAATCTCCATTCCTCCCTTCTCCTTTCTGCTCTCAGCTAGAGACATGGCTCCGGTCTCACCAATGGAAGTAATCTCCACCTTCACCGGCCTCCCCCATCCAAAATCAACCTCGTAAACCCTAAGCTTTGGCGATCCAGCAACTGTTAATAATCTGCTCCCCATCATTTCCAAATACGTATTGAACGCCGATTCTAATACCTCAACAACATCCCTCCCTTGCAATCCATCTATGCTCTTCCCAATTTCCATGGCCGCCACTTCAATCCCATCCTTCCCTGCAACCTCTCCTGCCTTCAACTCCGTCAAAAAATTTCCCAAGCAGTTCCCGAAGTAATTGCTCGGAATCGGTGGCTTCATTCTCTTCCTCCAATCCACAACGCATCCGAAACATTGATTGATTTCATTATCATATCCCCGAGCTCTCACGAGGCAGCTCCATACATAAGCGCAGGTTACAGAAAATGCCGAGATGTGAAATGATGGCTTCCCTTCTTTTGCACCCTTCGCCTGCACCCGCTCTTTCAGCCGCTCAATTTGATATTTGCTGAGAGAAAAAGTTGCAGAGACCAAGCGAGGATCAAAAACTGGCAATGGATCCTGCTTCTTTAGATTCTTTTCGTACATCTCATTGAGTTTATGTGCCATTTTGAAAATTTTTCGGCGCATATTGCAAGGATCAATAATAATGGATCGATCGAGGAATGGAGGGGAGATGCTGTGGAGCGTGGGCTCGGTCGAGCGGCAGGCATCAGCCCAAGATCGGATGAATTGCATCGATCCGGATCCATCGCAGGCAGCATGGCTTATTGCGAAGCCGATACAAAGGCCTTGATTGGGGAAAAGCGTGATTTGAATTGAGATGGCTGGAAACTCGCTGCCGGAGAAGGTTTTTGCAGGTTTCGGCACCAAAAGACGAAGCTTTTTGAAGTTTCGTGGCTGGTGACCGGATATGTTGCGGAAGTCATCGCCGGCGAACTCGGCGACGGTGATGGTGACGGAGTCGCCTTCCTCATAGGCAATCTCGAATTGGTCGTCGGAATCAGGGGAGGGGCGGATGGATCCTGCTAAAGGGTAGAAGTGGTGGAGGGTGAGGGAGAGGGATTTGGTGAAGATGGGGAGGTTGTGTTCAATGAAGTGGGAGGTGGGGTGAGGAAAGTCGAAAAAGAAAAGCCTTTCCACCATTTGTGAGTTTCGGAGCCAAATACAGTCGAGGAAGGAGAGAGTTTGAGGAGGTTGAGATGGAAGTGAAGGAAAAGGAGAAACTTTTATTTCGTGGAGCACTCTCACAGCAGCCATGGCTTCAAACTACAGGCACTGTTCTCTTCCAATGGATTCATGTTCTTCATATATATATATATATATATATATATATATTCAGGATTTCTTCAAGAGCGCCATTAACGAAGTTTAAAATTAGCTATTCTATTATTAAATAACCCAACCGCCGGTAGGTGTACCGCCCACGCTGTTCAGCTCTCCTCTGTCGCTGAAAGCATATTACCCGATCAACAAAGCACCAAACTGAGCCAACTAATGCCTTTCAAAGAATAGCACAAAAACATAACCTCCCTTAAGAGGGGAAGATGAGCTAAACCACTATGTGTCGCCATGTTGAGGCTAAACTACTATGTATCACATTCAAGGACGTGCTATTATGGTGATTCTATCGCATTCCTCTATAGAGTATTTTTTTCCTTTCGCTGCTTCAAGCATTAGTTCATGATGGAGTTCGCTAGTGCTTAGAAGCCACTAAGAATATACAGTGTCATTTACAATGTTTGAGGCTTGCATTTATTGTGAGATTCTATATATCAAGATTAGGGCTATAAGTGAGCTGAGCTAGTTTGAGATGAGCTTATTGAGTTTTAAGTTCACGCTCAAGCCTGTAATCGGGCTCGTTTACTAAACAAGCTCGACTTCGAGCTTGATTTTTATACATCAAGTTGAGTTTGAGCTCATTTAAAGAGTTCGAAGAGCTCAAAATGAGCTTAACAAGCTTAGCTTTATAATGTTACTAATTGGCTTGACTCAACTTGTTCACACCCCTGTTCAAGACAGAGCCTATTTTTGTTGAGGTAGCAATCACTTCAAGATGCTTGATCACCTTGCTAAGTAAATCTTCAAGCCAATTGGCATGCCCATCTCACCCAAGATCTCCATCTAATAAATTTTTTTATTGTGCTCATGCCATATTCTCTCCCTCCCTCCATCATATATATATATATATATATATATATATTCGAATTTAATTAATTATTTATTAATAACTTTAATATTAATATTACCAACTTTTACTTATTTATTAATAATTTTCACTTATTATTTTATTAATAACTTTAATATTATTATTAATAACTTTTATTTTTAATGTTAATATTAATAACTTTAAGTGTTTTAACTTTAATATTAATATTAAATTTAAATTTATGTAGTATTCTGTTTAAATATAAAATAGTAAAATTATTATCGTATTTTACTCCATAGCAGAGTGGTCGATACCCTCAACCGGAACATGTCTTGAGTTTGAATTCTCACATAGACAGACAGGCGGTCGGGTGGGTAGGACGTCAGGCAACTCGGACGCACTACAAGAAATTCATTGATTACCGGCGGTCTTAATCGGCGGTTGTCTAGCCGCCGGTAATAACGGCGGTTTAACCGACGGTCAGTAATAATGGCGGTAATAACCGGCAGTTGTCCCATACGGGCTGGCCAGGAGCTTTCACGGACATGAAAGATAGGCAGCCAGGAAGAGCGGACTCGTGCGGGCACCTAGGCAATGCGTTCGTGCAGCCATTTATAAATTTTTTTTTTGTTTTTTATAAAGGTCTTTTTCTTGCCATTTTTTTTCGATGCTCGTTGTACTAGTAAAAGTTTTTTCGCCAGAAATTCGCTAGAAACTTACCAATTTTCTGTCGAAAAATTTGTTGGTAACATGTGATTTTCATGTAGTATATCAAGCATCCCTATAAAGTCAATTGAGGATCACCCAACTCTATTCTTACACGCCCACTTTTGAAATATAACTTACACATCCATAGAGAAGGTGCCTACAATCCAATTAACTAGGAATATATTATCTATTTTTAGGGAGTACCAGCTTGAGAGTGATCATAAATCCATTGATTATGCCTCATACTTAGGGGTGTCAATTCGGGTCAACGGTCGGGTTCGAGTCGAACCTAGAACTGACCCGGCACTACTATTCGGGTCAACCCGAACCCGACCTGTTTTTAAAAACGGGTCAGGTTTCTGGACCCGAACCCGAACCCGTTTTTAAAAACGGGTCAGGTTTCTGGACCTGAACCCGACCCGATTCGGGTCCGGGTCAACCCGACTCGACAAGAATGACCCGGGGTTGACCTAAAATTGCTAGTTTTCGGGTCAAAATTCGGGTCAATCTCAGGTTTTAAGGTAAAAAACGTGTCAAAAACTGAACAATCTCGAGTTTTCGGGTCAAAAATGAGTTTTCGGGTCAATTTTGGGTTGTTGGTTCAAACCGAACCCGACCCGTTTCGGGTTTGGGTTGACCCGAACCCGGATTTTTCCGGGTCGGATTCGGATCAGGTCAAAAATTGACACCCCTACCCATACTCTTACATTACTTTTGAAGGAGTTGAGTAATTTAATCATAATTTTAGAGATTTTTATAATACGTCATATGTTCACATCATATATATAAAAAGGTAACACTTAGCTGTTTGGTTGCTTGAATTAGGAGGGTAAAGTAAAGCAAATACATGTATTTACTAAATTTGGCTGTTTGGTTAATTTTGAACAGAACAAAAGAAAATCTTCCGAAGCATTAGGCGTGTATTACAAGACGCGGATCCCACGACTTACAAAGCCGCTCAAAATGAGCGAGTTTCAAATTCTTTGCTCGAGAAGCGACGGTGGAGCCGAGAAGCGACGGTGCAATCTATGTCATTGGTCGACGCCAAACGGGCAACTTCGGCACTCACCGCCAGGCCATGCGCGAGGCTTTCCGCTACGCTACCATCGTCGCCTTCCTTGACGATCTCCGTCCCTTTTCCATGGCGCTTACTCGCTCTGCCGTGGCCCGGCTCCAATAATCCCCAATCTCCAATGACTCACCGACAACACCGGCTGCCGCGGGTCTACCGGAATCTATCCACTGTCCAGCCACCTCCGACGTTGGAGTCGCCGTCCCCATCGGTAAATCAAACGCTGACGAAATCGTCTCCACAACAGATTTCTCCACCGATCGCGCGACGAAGCTGGCAGTCAAACTGAGGATTGCGGAGAGGATGTTGGGCGATGTGGAGAAGACTCGGAGAAAAAGACAAACCAGCGGCTCCGTCGAATCCCAGAAAACCCTATCATGATCAGATCGTCAGCGACATATACGGCCGACTTATGGAGCTCTTCAAGCAAACATATAAGGGACCATACGGTGCAGCTGATTGGATCGAGAGCTGAAGGGTTGCCGGAGATGGTTTTAGGATCTGCGGGAATCATAGAAGATGGGAGAGTTCCACGTTCTTCCCCGCTCAGTCTCCATCGCCCTCGAATTCATACCGATCAACTCCGTGGACCCTTCGACTGAAATCAAAGACCACATCCCCATTTCCCGGCGAGAAGTTAACGTTTTGGATCGCCGACATTGCGGCCTTGAATCCAAATGCGAACCTTTATGGTTCTCACCCTTTCTACATGGACGTGAGATCGCCGACCGGAGCCGCTCACAGCGTTCTGTTGCTTAATAGCAATGGGATGGATGTGCTTTATAGCAGGAATCTTATTACTTATAAAGTGATTGGTGGTATCTTGGATTTCTACTTCTTCGCCGGACCGACGCCGGTTGCTATTATGGACCAGTACACGAAGCTCATCGGAAGGCCGGTCCCGATGCCTTACTGGTCTTTTGGTGAGTAGCCTTATTTTCTTCCGATAATTGTTTGCTGAATGAATAACTTTTTAAGCAACACAGTTGATTGGCATAACTAAATTAATAAGGGTATAATCCATCATTAATTATATAGTAAATAGGATATATTTATGATAAGAACGTGTTAATTAGATTATAATTATGTTAATAAACTTTTATTCTAATAAATTTAATTAATTAAATAAAAATAATTATTGTGAATTTAAGTTATTAATTAATTCCAAAATAAATTATTTAAAAAAAAAACTGTTTTTACTTTACTTTGTTTGTACCTAACCAAACAAGGGAAATAATTCTCCTACGTTTATTTTGAAGACAGCCAAACATGTTTAAAGTATTCGGAATGCACTACATTTAATTTACATTACATTTACTTTATACTGCATTTTCTTTTCAGGCAACCAAACTGCAAAGTCTCCTTTGATAGAATTAAAAGAGAACTTAAAAGCAGGAATTAGAACTTCAAATATTAAGGAAAAATCAGAGAGCAAGCTTGAAGTTCATTCCATCTTCCAGGCTTATCCGCCATTGTTACAGTAAGGCCAATTATATAAAACGAACAGTATGATTAGAGTCGTTAGCCATCAACGGCTGAAATAGAATTGCAGGAATCAAAGGGTGAGCAGTGCAACAATACACTGTCGCCAGGAGGTTGTTGAATCTTGATTGCTAAGATGAGGTAAGAAGATCAGAGAAGAATGCGTAGCAGAAGAAGAAAATACTTTGTCTTATTGTTTGTTTTCAGAAGTACAGGAGTATAAATAGGGTTTCTACTACTATGGCTACACGAAGGCAATACAGATTTAAATTGATTAAGATATACAATTTGTAAATTATGTTTTTGTGTTGCTGTTGCTAATATCCCCTGTCAAACTGAGCGGTCTTTGAGTGACACTCAGTTTGATACGAAGTTGCTGAAATCTGTTTGTAGATAGTGCCTTTGTGAAGATGTCGGCTACTTGATCTGTGGTACTAATGGGTAGTAGCCGAATGGTTTGTTGTTGAATGTGATCGCGAACGAAACGATGATCAATTTCAATGTGTTTCGTTCGTGCATGAAACACCGGATTATTTGCTAAAGCAATGGCCGAGGTGTTGTCGCAATAAATGTCCGTGGGTTGCTGTGGTGGAATACCCAGTTCGCTAAGTAAACGTCTTAACCAGATGACGTCCGCAGTGAGTGCTTCCAGCACCCTATACTCAGCTTCGGTAGATGACCGAGCCACCGTATGTTGTTTCTTGACGTGCCATGAGATGATCGAATTGCCAAGGAACGAGCAGTAACCGGATGTGGATTTCCGAGTAACTGGATCGCCAGCCCAGTCCGCATCTGAAAATGAAGTGAGACGTAAATTAGATTTTGTAATCGGTATACCAAATTCAATCGTACCTTGAATGTAGCGAATAAGTCGTTTGAGGAGGTAGATATGTTGTTCGTCCGGGTTGTGCATATGTTGTGATAGTTGGTTGATACTGTGAGCTATATCAGGGCGAGTAATGGTAAGGTATTGTAGAGAGCCCGTAATTTGTCGGTATACATGCGGATCAGAAAGGAATTGGTCGGTATTGAGTTCGAGCGGCATTTTAGTGCAGGAAGGATTCGCCAATTTGTTGCAGTTTGTGAGTTTCGCAGCTTGGAGAATAGATCGCGCGTACTGCGGTTGGGAGAGAGAATTTTTCTTTGTAACGGTCTATTTGAATGCCCAAAAACATGTGTGCTTCACCGAGATTCTTCATGGCATACGAGCCGCTCAGTTTCTTTAGGACTGCTGCAATTGCTTTGATGTCGTTCCCAGTTACAAGTATGTCATCCACGTATATTAGAAGAAATATGCGAGTGTCTCCGTTTTGAAGCGTGAGCAGAGATGGGTCTGCCGAGCTATGCTTGAACCCCATTGTAACTAGAGTAGATGTGAAGGTATTGTACCATTGCCTCGGAGCTTGTTTGAGTCCATAAATTGCCTTATGTAGACGACAAACATAATCTGGGTTGGTGGAGTCTTCAAATCCACGCGGTTGCCGCATATAGACTTGCTCGTTGAGGGTGCCGTGGAGAAAAGCGTTAGCGACATCGAGCTGCTGTACCGGCCAATCGTTATATATGGCAAGAGCAAGGAGCACTCTGATGGTGGGAAGCTTGGCAACGGGGCTGAAGGTCTCCGTGTAGTCAAGCCCATATTCTTGATGATTTCCTTGCG
>NW_021319843.1:10073-17032 GCF_001605985.2 Dendrobium catenatum | reverse complement strand
GTATTTGCAGATGGTAAGCAGTTTATGAGATAGGTCGTTGTGATCATCGTGTCCGGCCAGTAGGTATAGGGAACATGGGCCGTAGTCATCATTGCACGAGTTGTTTCAACGATGTGCCTGTGCTTACGTTCGGCAACGCCGTTCTGTTGAGGCGTATATGGACAGGATGATTGATGCGAGATCCCATGCTGTGTAAGAAATTTCACAAAGGCATTGTTAGAATATTCGCCTCCCCCATCGGTTCTAATGCATTTTATTCGTTGGGAGGTAAAGTTCTCAATATTCTGTTTAAAATCAGTAAATATGCTCAAGACCTCTGATTTACGTCGCATTGGATAAAGCCACGTAAATCTGGAGTAGTCATCAACGAAGATAACATAATAAAGATAACCAGAGTTGGATTCAACCGGGGCCGGACCCCAAACGTCCGTGTGAATCAAAGCAAGAACTGTAGATTTTCTGTTATATGATTGTTCAAAACCAAGTTGATGAGACTTGGAGGTGTTACATGAGTGACATAGATCACTATGATTGTGTATGAACAAATGTTTATAATGTGAAGCAATAGAAGCTAGAGTGCGGGAATTGGGGTGACCCAATCGTTGATGCCAAGGTAGAGCTTGATGGACTGAAGTATGAAGAGCCGTGGGTTGAGCAGAGACGGCAGGAGTTCTGATCGGATATAGTCCATCGCGACAAGGTCCTCTAAGTAGTTCTTGATGTGTCTGCATATCCTTAAACACAAAACCACTTGGATCAAATGTAATGGAGATATTATTATCTTTAGTTAATTGTGAGATAGATAATAAATTGAATTGAATTGCAGGAGTATGAAGTATTTGTGATAAGGTGAGCTTACGAGAGGGAGTCGGTAGCAAACCCCTGCCGGAATTTTCGATGCTAACCGAGCTCCCATCACCAACAGTAATACCGTCCGAACCATGATACGGTGTGGAGATGGAAAGATTGTCCAGCGATCTAGTCATATGCGCTGATGCGCCGGAGTCAAGATACCAATCTGTATGAGATTGATTTGTATTGCTGTTGTCCGCAAGCAGAGCTTTGGGTTGAGGTTTTCCCTGTCGTGGGACATATTGAAGATTTGATCGGTGCCAGCAGTCCGTCGCCGTATGCCCTTTCTTTAGACATATCTGGCACATTTGTATGATTGTTGAAGCGTTGTCTGTGGCGGTATACGAGTTCTGAGGCGGACGTGTTCTTGAGCGACGTCCACGCCCCCTGTTCGCATATAGAGCATGAGAGGGTTCGTTCGAGGATGCCAACCGTGCATTATCCGCTGCTATGTGAATTTCCTCACTAATTAAGAGTGAGTAAATTTGATCAAGACTAAGCGGAGTGGCCATGGTTCGTATGGATGTTTTGAACGACTGGTATGCCGGCGGAAGTCCATTGAGAATGTGAAGAATAATTTCTTCAGGATCGACGTGAGAGCCGGCTGCCGCTATGTTATCTACAAGAGTCTTGACCTCATTTAGATATTGTACCATAGTAGAATTCTTGAGCGAAATTTGATACAGCGTGTTCTTGAGCTGGATCACTTTGGACCGGTTGGTAGATTGAAACCGAGTCTCGAGTGTCTGCCATATTTCGGAGGTAGATTCGAGTTGCAGAACATAGGGCAAGATTGATGCCGAGATCGTGGAACAGATGGCTGCCGCCAGATTCTGGTCAGTAAGAAGCCATTGAGCGTGTTCAGTGTTCGGGATAGAGGATCCATCCGATTGAGTTATAGTCTCAGGTGGGATGGATGCTGAACGATCAAGAAAGGTAGCAAACCCGTTCGCTCTACAGATTTTGATAATCTGAGATCTCCATAGATGATAGTTGTCTGGCGAGAGCGGGCTTTGTACGAAACTTTTGAGATTGGAAAGAACGAACTTCAACGATGAAGAGATCACCGGAGTCGATTGAGTCGTTGCGTGATCCTCCGTCTGGGAGGAGGAAGAAGCGGCCATCGGTGCCCTGGATCAGTAAGCCGCGTCTGATACCATGTAGAAACTGAGATTCAAGTTTCTTGAATCTTTACAGGAAAACAGAGAATGCGTACATGAAGAAGATGAGAAAACGAGAAAGCTTGGAAAACTGTAAATCTTATTCATTGTCTTATTACAAGTGTACATATATATTTATACTAATTTTATGTCATACAGAAGGCAACATAAGTAACAGATTTGTTATTTATTCCTGTTGCTCTAATACTCCCCCGCAAACTGATGATCTATCAACGACTGTCAGTTTGTTGAGTAGGTTGTGAAATCGAGGAGTAGAGAGAGATTTAGTCAATATATCCGCCGGTTGATCTATAGTACTTATTGGTAAAATGCAGATCGTATGTTGATGAATGTGATCACGAAGAAATCGATGGTCAATCTCAATATGCTTCGTGCGAGCATGAAATACGGGATTGTTTGGCAATAGCTATAGCAGATGTATTATCACAATATATGTCAGTGGCAGTGGATTGCGGAACTCCAAAGTCAGTCAGAATCCGTCTAAGCCAGATTATATCAGCCGTGAGAGCTGCTAGAGCTCTATATTCGGACTCTGTAGATGATCGAGCCACTGTGTTTTGTTTCTTGACAGTCCATGAGATGATAGTGTTTCCTAGAAATGAGCAGTATCCGGAGGTAGATTTGCGAGAGACTGGATCACCCGCCCAATCGGCATCTGAAAAGGAAGTAAGATTCAAGTTAGATTTTGTAATAGGAATACCAAACGAAATTGTACCTTGAAGATAACGCAGCAGTCGTTTGAGTAAGTATATATGTTGGGATTGTGGTTCATGCATATTCTGGGAAAGGAGATTCACGCTATATGCAATGTCCGGACGAGTTAATATAAGATATTGTAAAGATCCCGTAAGGCGTCTGTAGGTAGCTGGATCGGACAGAATGCTGTCCGTGGCAAAGTCGGGCGGAAGTTTCGTGCAGGTCGGGTTTGCAAGGGATTTGCAATCAGTCAACTGAGCCATTTGAAGGATGGATTTGGTGTAGTTTTCCTGTGATAGAAAGTAGAGATTATTAGTATGTGTAATTTGAATACCAAGGAACGAATGTACCTCTCCAAGATGCTTCATGGTGAATTTATTGTGGAGCATTTGCATGACATGTTGAATACATTTCGTGTCGTTGCCCGTTAAAAGAATGTCATCGACATATATTAACAAGAATAATTGAGTGTGTTGCTTGCGAAGGATATAGAGAGAGGGATCCGAAGAGCTCTGGAGAAAGCCGATAGATTCCAAGTGTGTAGTAAAGGTATTGTACCATTGACGTGGTGCTTGCTTAAGGCCGTAAATAGCTTTGTGTAGGATACAGACGTGATCCGGGTAGGTTGTATCTTCAAAGCCAATTGGTTGTCGCATGTAGACGGTTTCATTTAGTTTGCCGTGAAGAAAGGCATTTGCCACGTCGAGTTGATGAACTTTCCAATTGTGATGAAGAGCTATTGTTAATAGAATTCGAATTGTCGGCAGTTTGGCGACTGGACTAAAGGTCTCCGTATAGTCTAGTCCAAATTCCTGGTTGTTACCTTGAGCAACCAACCTGGCTTTGTACCGTGCAATGGAGCCATTTGCATGAAGTTTAGTGCGATATGTCCACTTGCATCCCAAAATTGTTTTATCTGTCGGACGGGGAACAAGGCTCCAAGTCCCTTGAGTTTGAAGAGCAAAGAATTCTGATGACATAGCGTCTCGCCATTCCTTATGCTTATTTGCTTCATGAAAGGATGAAGGTGTCTGATGTAAAGAAGAGTCAGAGGTTTGGTGAAGTAAGTTAAGCCTGTTTCGCGGTTTGAGAGATCCTGTTTTCATCCTGGTTATCATATGATGACCAGCATTGGGTATGATAGAGAGCCCGGGCTCAGGATTGGGCTGTGGAGAGTTGATTGCTGGTGGAAGTTCACCCGTGACGTCTGGGATGATTGGTTGAGTTTGGGTTGTGGAAATAGGGGACATTGTGTGTTTGTTGGTGGTTGGTAATGTAGATATGGGAACTAAGAACAGAGGTGAAGATTCAGACGTGAACGTATTTGATGACGAACCACTATCTGCAAAGGGAAAATGAGTTTCATTAAAATGAACATTTCTGGATATGATAATTTTATTTGTGCTTCGATCTAAGCACTTATAACCCTTTGATTTTTGGGAGTAACCCAAGAAGATACATAATTGAGCGTTGGGTTGCAGTTTATGCCGAAACTTGGACGGTATGTGAGGATAGCACGCACATCTGAAGACTCTGAAGTCGGCATAGTTCGGTTTCCTGTGATAGAAAAGTTCTAGAGGTGATATATTTTGAGTATTTGCAGATGGTAAGCAGTTTATGAGATAGGTCGCTGTGATCATCGTGTCCGGCCAGTAGGTATAGGGAACATGGGCCGTAGTCATCATTGCACGAGTTGTTTCAACGATGTGCCTGTGCTTACGTTCGGCAACGCCGTTCTGTTGAGGCGTATATGGACAGGATGATTGATGCGAGATCCCATGCTGTGTAAGAAATTTCACAAAGGCATTGTTAGAATATTCGCCGCCCCCATCGGTTCTAATGCATTTTATTCGTTGGGAGGTAAAGTTCTCAATATTCTGTTTAAAATCAGTAAATATGCTCAAGACCTCTGATTTACGTCGCATTGGATAAAGCCACGTAAATCTGGAGTAGTCATCAACGAAGATAACATAATAAAGATAACCAGAGTTGGATTCAACCGGGGCCGGACCCCAAACGTCCGTGTGAATCTTCACCTGGTGCATCAGAGCTTGGCCATGGGGGGCCATCACATTAACGGGTACATTAACCAAATTGTGAGATTTAACCAGCATTCCTTGCAAATCTGAATTTTCCACCCGACCATCCATCTCAATTGATTCCACAGGTGCAACAACATTTTGCACTCTACCGCAATCCTCCAAAACACAAACAGGAGAGTCGACGTTAACCAACCCACCATCGACGGCAGGCAGCAGAGAAGGTGCAGGATCTAAATGAACTAAAATAGGACAAGAGCCCACAGCCTCGTCAATTCCCAGCACCAGAATATCAGTCGGAGAAAATCCAACCTGAATATCAGGCAACACATCAATAACAGCCAAAAGGGTAGGGGAATCCCCATCAGCAAGGGTACAACCTGGAGATTCAACAGAAGGTAATGCCGCGAGAACAACCTCAGTATTAGCAACAACATTACCCAAAACTTCCAGCACAGAAGGAGCATCACCCATATCATCATTTACAACATAGATTGGTGTTAAATTAGCAATCGAAATAGACGATTCGTTAGGATTCACAGACGCAGCCGGACGACAATTACCTGAAGAATGCCCTATACATTTACAAACAACACAGAATTGTGGAAATTCATCTAAAACCACCTTCTGAACATAACCTCAAGTTTCAGATCCTAACCAAACTTGCTTAGGGTAAGATTTTGTTATGTCAAGTTTGACTAATACACGGGCATTAGACGGACGGGAACCAACAGACGTAGCTTCATCGATTTTCAGATGTTTGCATCATTAATGTCAAGTTAATGACATCTTAATGAAGAATTCTCTCTTATTAATATTAATGTTTGTTGGGTCCTAGAATATTTACGGCGGCAGAGAGAGATTTAGTTTAGCGTCTTAGTTTTGTTTGAAGATCCAATACACAGATAGATATAAGACGAGGGTGTAGCATTCATAAGAGACACTAGAGTTTTTACATGGAAACCTCAAGGGGGAGGAGGGACTACGAGACATTGCCTAGTGTAAATGAAAAGTATTTGCAGCTGATTACAAATAATGCCCTTCAGTGGTGGAAAAACCTTGGTTCGATGTATCAAATATACATCATGTAAAATGCACTATATGGTGAGAGTTGGAAGAATTAGTATTAACATATTCGTTTGGTTGGAACATGTTTATATTCGATGAGCAATTTAGGTCGGAAGGACTGTAGTCGGACAATGACGGTCGGAAAGACCACAGTCAAGTGATAGAGGTCGAAACGATTGTAATCGGGTGACGGTGGTGGAAGGATTGTGTTTGGAGGACAACAAAAATCAACAAAACTGTAGTTGATGGGCGATGGAGGTCGGAAAGTCCGTAGTTGGGGGACAATGGTCGGAAAAACCATAGTAAATCTGGTGATAGCATTCAGGGAGATAATAGTCTGGAGATGGTGGTCGAAGAGAACATAGTCGATGGGGACGGAGATCTGAAAGACCATAGTCAGTGACGGTGGTTGGAAGGACTGTACTCGAGTGACAGTGGTTGGAAGGACCATAGTCGGTGTACGATGATAGTCAGAAAGACAATAATCAACGCTCGACAGAGGTTGAAAAGATAGTAGTCTGGCGACATTGGTCAGATGAATCCTAGTCAGCGAGCAACGACGGTCGAAAAGGCCTTAGTCAGGTGACGATGGTCGGAAGGACTATAGTTGGCGGTAGACGGTGGTCGGAAAGACCATAGTGGACGACGGTGGTAGTATGAAGGATTATAGTCAGCGGGCTACGGTGGTCGGAAGAAATATAATCGACCGGTGATGTAAGTTGGAAAGACCGTAGTCAAGTGATGGTGGTCGGAAGGACTGTAGTCTGGTGACAAATGCAAAAAAAAAAAAAAAATTGTAGTCGTGTGACTGTAGTCGAAAAGGATCATACTTAGCAGGCGTGCGGAACGGATGCATCATCAGCTAGCTCGGACTCGACTAGATGCTGGCAACTGCATGGATGTGACGTGACGAAAGACAAGACACTGTCACGAGTCACCCGTCACCAGGTCACGTGACTGGAGACATGATGCGACGACGTTGAGTCGTTGATAAGACAGAGATTGGGCACGCGAATGTTATAAATGGGTCAATTCGGATTGGTTTCGGGTTTCCAGGTCCACCCGAACCCGATCAATTTTACAAACGGGTTGGATACAAACCCGAACCGACCCGTATGACAAA
>NW_021319843.1:0-3435 GCF_001605985.2 Dendrobium catenatum | reverse complement strand
ATAATTCTAGCTATGAATGGAAGGCTTCTTGAATCCTTATTTTGGAGGTCTTTTATTCCTCATATATCTTGGACATCGGTTTCGTTTGGGACGGTTATCTTACTGTTTCTTAAAGCAGCTTTTTAGTACAAATTTTTTATTTTTATACTAAAAAGCTACTTTAAGAAGCAGTAAAGAAGTCGTCCCAAATGAAACATTCGTTTCAAACAGCTTTCTTATTGCTTCTTAAAACAGTTTATAGTACAAAATTACAAAAATTTTAAATTTTTAATCAAAAATCCGCTTTAAGAATGCCGTCCCAAACCGGCCTGTTTCTTAAAGCAGCTTTCTAGCAACAAAAATTAAAAATTTTGTACTAAAAAGCTTCTTTAAGAAGCAATAAGAAGTCGTCCCAATCGAAGCCTTAATCTAAGGTTTCTTGAGGATTGGGTTCTACCAATAATGCATATCAGAAGAAGAAAAAAATTTATGAGGGAATTTTCCTTGATTTCTTCGAATCAAATATACCCTTAAGAACATAATAGCCAGAAAGACTTACGCCCATGCAGAATGAAGCGTAGGCCAAAGCTCGTGAATTACATAAGGCTGGGTTGCCAAACAGGCTACCCACTTCATTACAAGTAGCTGGGACAATGATAAGAAGCATGACACCAAGATTTCCTGTCATACATTTCAGATTAATAGAAATTAGTTATTAAAACAATAAAATTATATTGCCCAAACAAAATCAGAAAAATAATTCTATTGCAATACTAAAATCATAAACCAAAAGATTTGAAAAATACTTTGGCAAAAATTATTTGGAAATTTTTATAAAATTTTATTATTATATTTATTCTGTAAATCAGTTATATAGATGAATAATGCCTCGGGGTGGATGCGGGGGTCTTAATACTCTAGGGACAAGGAATGCAGACAGAGTATTATATATACGTCGAAAAGTTGGAGATAGATGGCCTAAGATGATTTGGTCAACATAAAAGCGCTGGCCTTCTTATGAACCCCATTAGAAAGTAGATGTATTAGATTTGCTGTATGGTGTGACTAAAAGGCTTAAGTAAATAACCTACACATGAGATCTAGTTAGATAAAGAGTGTGATGTAGAAAATATTTTGTTTATTAGATTGTTGATGAGAAATGTGATTCTTAATCAGGTGAAAATCTATATCGTTCGGGATGATGAGCGTGAGTTCGAACTGGGATCGGAAGGCTCAGCCATGTCAGTTTTTAGCTTTATCCACGCGGCTGTGTACCAGATGGACGTGGTGGTTCTTAATTTGCCTTTTCTGCGGATTATGTCTGATGTTCTGCATTAGAATAAATCTCCTTAACCAAGACACAATAGCAGAAAAAAGATTTAAGTGTAGGCACACGAGCCTACATAGTAGATGATAAATGATGATGTTAGTTTATTATTGCAATATACTTTATTGTAATATTGTTTATTTCTATTACCCTCATTGATATTCCAAATTTACTCAATTTACAACTATCTTTTATTCATAATTTCGATGCAAAAAATTATTTTGTGGCATCTAATTAGTTTGCAAGAATAAAGTTTTTTTTTTCCATTGTTAATAATATTACCTGAGCCACAAACGAAACCACAAGAAAAGCCCTTAATGGGATAAGGAACTTAAGTATTTTATTAAGGATCAATTCCAAATGCTGAACCAATGACGAGGTAAGAGGATGTTGATAGCATAAACCATCTGTATATTTAAAAAACATATTAACATATTATCATAAGTTTTCCCATTCTAAAGTAAGGTATATACTTTATTTATATTATTTATATACGTATATAGTATTTTAATATATACTATTAGTGATAGTAATATATATTATCTTATATGTACGTTTATATTAATTTTTATATATATTATACACTAATGAAGTTTATATTATAATGATAACTTACTTTGAATCACGCTTGTCAAAGTGAATTGACTTTGATAAATTGTTTCACAAGGGAGGAATAAATACATCTATACAACCTGTTAATGAAAGCATTACTGTCAGCATTTTTATATATATAGTTAGTATGTCCTATCAATATACATATATTTTTAATCAAAGATTAAAATTATTATAGTATTATAGATTTATTTGTATTGAGTACAATACTAATTAACTGGTATATGTTGCACTATGTACACCATAAAGCAGATCTGAGAGCTTTAAAGCAAGTTTTCCTTCAAATAATTAATGTTTAAAATGACAATTAAATATAAGCAACATAAATAACAGAATATTGATTGAGTCATCCCCTCTTTGCGGTTCAGCTTTATACTTATACTCATTGAATACAAAATTATATTGCATAATGACCATAGATAGGACTAAAATTTTATAAGATTTCTTCCCAATGTAAATTCAGAAGAATATCTTATTCATTACTAATAATTTTATTAACTATTAATTATTATTATTGCGAACATTATTTTATCATTTAATAGTAATTATTTAGCAAAAAATCCCTATTATAAAGTATATGGTAATGCTTTTTCATAGGCGTTGATGAAGTAATACCTTTATACACTTTTTTATTTTAAACTATCTATGATAATTAATCATTCCTGTACTATACATATTTATACTTATATCATATAATGTGAGTATGTATTACGAGTAAAAGAGTCTAGTATTTAATAGTGAAAATTAAGCGTCGAAAAAGATAAATTTTATATTTAAATATTTTCTTTTTAGATCTTTAATTTAAAGCTTTACTCATCCCCTCCCTCTTATCGGTGAGTAATAAAGAATTAGTATTTATTACTTGCCAAAATCTATAATTTAAGTAAAAAATATCATCTAAATTAATGTAATAATGAAGATTTAACAAATCTACAAATATTTTTATATATATATCCGCAGTTTATATAATCATTAGAGGGAGATAAAAGTTATGAGTCGTCATCAGCCAACGGCCATTTGGGTTGAAGAAGAAAATAATCATATTTCCATGGATCGCGCATTTGATTCGCCTTAAAACCTCTCACAAAAAATAATTATAAAAAAATAACACAAATTAAAACGACAAAATATGTACTTTGCTATTCAAAAAGTGCTCGAAACATAAATCGTTCAAATATATTTAAAATTTTAAATAAAGATATTTATAATTATTTTTCAGACAAAATATTAAAATTTATAGATATTTGGCTGAAAAAAAATTGATTTTAGCACAAAATGCCAAAAACCATATAGGAAAATTCACAATAATTTAGAAGAGAGAATAATAAAATTTTAGGATATATTAAATTTGAAAAGCAAAGATATTGTCATATAAAAGATCAAAAGATTTTGTTTTTCAAAAGTTTTCAAAAATATTCCAATAAAGACTAAATCAAAATATCTTGACATATATTTCTTCTCTGAAAAATTACCTCATAACCTGTTGCTAGTAAAAGAGAGCTAAATCATATGATGAG
>NW_021319842.1:517758-540814 GCF_001605985.2 Dendrobium catenatum | reverse complement strand
AGCCTAAAGAACGAACCTTTGAAATATTTTAAGTTCATAAACCTAAGGGTTCAGCTAAATCCATAAAGTTCAATAAGCCTAAGGGCCGAACATTATAAATCTTATATGCTCATAATCCTAAGGGTCAAACTAAATCCATAAAGTTCAACAAGCTTAAGTCCGAACTTTATAAATCGTATATTCTCATAAACCTAAAGGTCGAGCTAAAACCTATTGGTTCAATAAGCTAAAGGGCTGAACCTTTGAAATATTATAAGCTCATAAACCTAAGGGTCGAGCTAAATCTATAAAGTTCAAACAAAAATCTTGGGCTAACCACCATGCAATTGTTTTTTTTTTTTTTCAATTAGGTTTTATTTGACATCAAAGTTATATTATTCAATTCATTATATTTTATGGGGTTTATCACTATTTATTACTTAGGAGTTTTTATTATCAGCTAAGAGGTATTGGGTTTTAGTCTTAAATATGTATTGACTTAGGCGTTAGGGTGTAAATGAGTCAAGTTGAGCTTGAGTCAGAGGGTGTTCAAGTCGATCTCAGCTATCAATTACTAAGCTCGAAACTCGGGTCAAGCTCAAAAGTTAAGGTCGAGCTTGACTCTTTCCAATGTAAATGAATTTGAGCCGCTCGTCGAGACTCTGGTGTAAGTCTAGTTTGGCTTCCCAAATCTCAAAATTCGAAGTTCCGTGGTTCTCGAAATATGTGTGCAATTTTTTTAAAAATGATAACAGCACACAGAGAGAGAGAGAGAGAGAGAGTTTTGGGTTTTGTCAAAGAGAGTTTTTAGCATTTATTACTGTCAGAGAGAGAATAAAGAGATGCAAATGACTGAGATTTGATAATAACTTTGAATTCTCGAAATACATGACAGACGAAATTTAAAATGTAGGCAGGATTGTGATTTATCTAGCATTTATTACTAATTTTTAAAATATTTGAATTTAATAATTTTGAGTCGGCTTGCGAGCTCTTGAGCCGAACCTAATCATGCATGAACTCAAGGTCTTGGCCCAATAAACTTGGCACTTTAGCTCTTAAATGAGCCGATATCGAGCCGGGTCGCGAGCCTGCTCGGCTTACTCACACCCCTGCTTAGGGGTGTCAAAATAGGGTTGTGGTTCGGGTTCAGCTCGAAACCATTATTGATCCGCTACTATTTGACACAACCCAAACTCGACTTTTTTTTACATATACGTCAGAAATTTTAACCTCAACTTGACTCATTGGGTTTCCGAGTTGACTCGATTCGACACAAAACCCTATGTTAATGGGTTGACTCGGACCACACCCGATTCTTCAAACGGGTCAAAATTTGGAACTCGAACTCAACCCGTTTGCCAAACAGGTTGACCTGGAATTTTCGGATTAGGTTGGAGTCGGGTTTTCATGTCATGTTAAATATTGACACATCTATGCATTGTGTATGAGTTTTTTTTTTAATTTTATTTATTTATTTATTTTTTGTGTACAAGTTTATCTTAATTGCCCTAATGTCCAAAAAAAATCATTATATTTTTAACTAAATAATTTATTTTACTCCTAGATATTGTGTTTGATTGATATTTTTTCATTATATGGTCCAAATTTGTCTATTTTTTTATTATATTTTGCTTGTTTTGGGAAACAATGCCTACCATAGGAGTTATTTATTAATTTTAATTTTTTTATAAATAAATTATAAGTATAATTTATTTTTTTAATTTTAAGTATTATTTAAATAAGTTTTTAATTATAATTGTATCTATAATTTTCTATTTAATCAATTATTCTATTTCTTCAACACTAATGATCTAATTATTATTTATAGTTAAATTGTATTAAGTAAGTTAATTTGATTAATAATTAAAATAAGGTATTCATATCTTGTTGCTTGTCTAGGGTTTGCTTTTTCTATTCTCAATTTCGTTGTTGCTGTTCTGCTTTACGTGAGGTAGAGTTTTCAACGAGTCGCTAGCTTCGCCTCCTTCAACGAATTTCTCTTCCCGTCGGATCGGAAGTCACAAAATTTTGATCGCCATTAGATCGGAAGTAAAGACTGGAGCTCGCTCGCTGCGAAGATAACGATCTTTCACCCTTTCGCACACCTCTTCGGCTTTATCCCATAAATCCGCCGACCTATCGGATTTACCATATCCAGGATTTAGGGCAAAAATGTCCAAAATGCAGTTAAGTGGAGCATTTACCGTGATATTTTACTTTGCATTTTTTTGGATTTTGCAGGATTTAGCACAAACCCTGCATCCAAAGAGGCCCTGGGCATCTCCAACCGAACTCTATACACTTGTTTGCAGTCACATGCCTGCTCCTCCCGAACCGCATTCCAGTCCAAAATTTTGCGTCCGTGAACAGTGCCACGCCAATATTGCGTCGCATGACTCATTGGGTTGTTGCACCAAGTTCTTTTGTTGTGTCCATTATTAGTTTTTAATTGCGAGTGCTTATCTATTTTATTGAGTGTTGATGCTGTAATGCATTGCCTATTCAAATCTTCCATGGTTGAGTTCTCATATATTTGATTGAGAATGATGAGGCATTAATTGGGATGGAACCAATGTAGAGCTCAGGGAGGGCATTGCCCAACATAGAATCTTTTTTCTTATAAAAATAAACATTTTAACTATTTTGCTCACGGTTAATAAATGCAATTTCCCTAATTCTAAGAAAAAATTCCTTTTTCTATTTTATTCTTAAGATTATACATTTCATATCCTATTTTGTCCACCCTAAAAAGAGATGCTAGTTCCACCCCTGCTTCAAAGATGCATGATATTCGCAAGTAACTTATGATTCCATTTTTTTTTATTAGGGCATGATTCCATTTTTTTTATTAGGGCTAGATCTTGAGAGGACATCGTGAAAGCTTTTTATCTTTGTCTATGCTTGAGTGCAGGAGTTGTCTTTGGATATCTCTTTATTGAAGCTCCATGCAAAACATTAGTAATTCAGAGGATTTCCCTATGTTTCTTATTTTTGTGATCTCGAATCTTTGGTGTGTGTACATGCACGTACTTACAAACATAAATACATGCATACATAGATATATGCATACATATATGCATGATATACTACTTGCAATCAAGTTGCCCTTAACTTGTAAAAATATTGGATTGATGTGGACAACGAGGAGAAATATCTGGATGTTGAGATATTTTTACAATTAATCGCTGATAGTTATAGTTGTCATTTGTTTTCCTCAGTAATGTAATCATTGTGATTTCTTTTGGAAGAATTCTGCTGGTGATTGCCAACAAATGACCGACCTTCTGGAAACCAAGTTTGTTATATTCATTTTGCAATGTCGAACATGAAGGATGGCCTGAATATCCTGAGGCAATCAATGCTCTGATTTTTCCCTATTTATGCTTGAGGTGAGAGGACCTTTAGAAAGCTGCTTATTTATTGTTGGAATTAAGTAGTCATATGACCCTCTCTTTCTCTTTCTTTCATGAAGCCCGGTGCACTAACAATGCTATATATATATATGTTTTTTGAATGATTTTTTTTTTACTAGAAACTTGCTTTAGAAAGTAGTAAGAAAGCTGCTGAAATTCGTAATAAAGCTGTCCCAAATAAAGCCTAAATAATATTTTATCCCTAGGTTTCTTATTTTTTTGATATGGAATCTCTGGATATCCTACAACTTATTTGGCAATGACAACCGCCATTAAAATGGGGATTCATACGTAGCTATATGTATAAAGCTTCTCTTCTTGCCTAATTTAATGGATTTCGCTGTCATCCCCCTATCCCTATTATTGGTCTCTCATTATTCTTTACTTTTGGAATTTACTCAGTTCTTTTGGGCTCTAGATGTTTCGTAATGAGCAGGGTAGGATGCATTATTCTATCTAAAGTTCAAATGACATTCCTGTTTTGAGTATTTGTAGATTTATTTTTATAGCGGATCAACATATTATATTGTTGTGGAAGAAGCATGACTCATTGGGTTGTTGCAAGAAGTTCTTTTGTTGTCTCTTTTATTTATTTTTTATTGCCAGTGCTTATCTATTTTGTTAAGTGTTGATGCGGTATGCATTGCCTATTCAAAAATTTCATAGTTGAATTTTCATATCTTTAATTGAGAATGATGAGGCATCAATAAGGGTGGAACCAAGAGCAGCTCAAGGCGGGCAATTATTCAACCTAAAACCTTTTGAGGGTGGACATAGTAGGATTATGAATTAACATTTTAATTATTTTGTTCACCTTCAATCAATGCAATTGTTTATATTTTATTATGTATTTCATAATATAATGTGTGATAAACTGATTGCCAACTAGTGACTGATCTTCTGGAAATCAAGTTTCTTATACTCATTTTGCAATGTGGAACATCAAGGATGGCTTGAAAATTCTCGGGCAACCGATGTTCTGATTTTCCCTTTTATGTTTGAGGTGAAAAGACCTTTAGAAAGCTGCTTATTTATTTATTTATTGTTGGAATTAAGTAGTCATATGTCCCACTCTTTCTCTTTCTTTCATGAAACATGGTGGTATATATATGCACACACATACATGCATATATAGATATATGCATACATATGTGTATGATATACTACTTGCAATCAAATTGTCCTTAATTTTGTAGTTCTCTTTTTTTTCCCAGTAATGACATTGAGATTTTTCTTGGAAGAATTCTTTTGGTGATTGCCAACAAGTGACTGATCTTCTGGAAATCAAGTTTCTTATACTCATTTTGCAATGTCGAACATCAAGGATGGCCTGACAATTCTAAGGCAACAGACGTTCTTATTTTCCCTATATATGGTGAGAGGACCTTTAGAAAGCTGCATAGTTATTTATTTATTGTTGGAATTAAGTAGTCATATGACCCTCTCTTTCTGTTTCTTTCATAAAGCACGTTGCAGTAATAATGGTATTTATACACACACATGTATGTATGATGTACTAATTCCATCAAATTGCCTTTTAACTTGAAAAATTATTGGATTGGTGTGGACACTGAGAAGAAATATCTGGATGGTGAGATATTTTTACAATTAATCGCTGATAGTTATGGTTGTCTTTTATTTTCCTGAGTAATGTAATCATTGAGATTTCTCTTGGAAGAATTCTGTTGGTGATTGCCAACAAGTGACTGATCTTCTAGAAATGAAGTTTCTTATACTCATTTTGCAATGTCGAACATCAAGGATGGCTTGAAAATTCTAAGGCAATCGGTATTCTGATTTCCGTATTTATGCTTGAGATTATACTATTAGAGGACCTTTAGAAATTTGTTTATCTATTTATTTTTTGTTGGAATTAAGTAGTTATATGGACCTCTCTTTCTCTTTCTTTCGTGAAGCACAGTGCAGTAACAATGGTGTATACATATATGTCGATCTTGTTCACGAGCTTCAAATGATGTTGTTTGTGAACATAAATGAAATGGACACATTCGTGTTCAAGCTTGTTTATATAAAAATTGTGTATTAAAAATGTAGTTCAAGTTTGTTTGTTGGGTTAGTTAAACGATCACAAACGAGATTTAATCGAACCGAGCAACGATTAGCTCGTCGAACATTTGGTTTGCTTGCGAGGGTCTAATACTAGCAACTCAAGTGACGCGACATCTCCTTATTCATTACCTTATAAAGTCAAGAGTCTGCGTCTCCATTCTAATTTTTATGCATTAAAATTGAAATTGCACTGATGGGGGATAATGTTTTTCATTTACAAATGGAAATCATATATGTTGCCTCACCTGCACCATGAAATATATTTTAAATGGCCTAATCATATGGCTTTTTTCAAGATTAGTGACATTCCCAATATGTAGTAGTGTGCTGAGATTATCTCGTTTATGAGTGAAAAGTTGTGAGGGCAATGATGGTGATGATTTAGAGTTTAGAATTCAACCATTGATTACACATGGAAATTATGAAATATTGCTATGTTTCCCATGATATGGCATGTCTGGATGGCCTGGAGCATCTCCGGCAACCACATCTTCCATTGCATGGGAATTAAAGTGTTGCAAGGCTCTTCTACTTATCTTATGTCAGGGTTTCATTATCATCTAAGCCTTCATTTTTTTTGTTCGTTTTTTCTTCTTCTTCTCCAACTTGTTATTCTTGCTCATTACTCTTGAAGCTTAGTTATTTTAGTTGTTGTGCCTAGCTCCCTAATTATTTATTCACTAATAAAGTCATCTCCAACTTCTATTGCTATGACTGTGACAGTATATCCATCATCAATTCTCACTGCTTAGCATTGCTATGTTTCTCTGGCTATTAGATGATGAATTTCTTTTGGAGAGGCGACGACAATTATTGCTAACCATTGACAATTTGGTTATGTTTGATTCTTACTCTACTCTATTAATGAGGCATCAAGGATGGCATGAACCTAATTCTATTTAGCTGTTTACCTGCTTGTTTTAACTTTGTGTCATATTCTTTGCAGCAGTAGGAGCAGGAGGCATTTGTTTTTGAACAAGCTTTGCAATCACATTATTGTTGTTTGTTTTTTAGTATTTTTAGTATAAACCGATATATGTTTGCAAAAATATGCTTTTGCAATCTCTACTTGCCCTTTTTTATGAGGTGGTGAGCAGTATGATGAAAGTTTTAATCTACTGCTGAATATTCTTATTTCTCAACGAAGTAAATATGTCAAACAAATTTTATTGTCGGTCATAAGTGGTGTATCCTATATTAGTGGTTTATTTCATCATGGGCATCATTTTTTGGGATTTTATTGTTTTTATTTATGATGGGTGGCGCTGCCTTTATGTTGGATTCAAGAAATTTAGCTTGTGATGTTGAAAATAATGCTATTGCTCTTTATATCTCTATGTATGTTAGTTTCATTTTTTATGCATTGGTGATTGATCAAAAAGGTTTTCAAAGGGAAACCTGCAGTGCCGCCTCTATCTTCATCACTCAATACCTCGGAGTATGTCAGTTGTGATATATATATTAAGTCCTTCAAAAATAAAAATAAATTACTTTGAAACTAGGCTCTGAAATAATTTTTTTTAGAATTTTAATTATTTGTTCACTTTTAATATTAAATTATTATTTTATTGAATATTATACCAAAAAAATAATAATGCTTTTAAAATTAAAGAAAAAAACTTTTTTAAAATTTGATTCAAATAATTACCTTAAGGTGATTATTTTAGATTAGGGGTAATGTAATATGTTTTATTTCTTTTGGATAATTCTAACAACCTAATATTTGAATATTTGGTTAATTTCTAGGTAATTCCAATTCAAAAAAAAAAAAATCCAACTAACCCTTATTTTGATCTCTTTCAAATTATTAAATAGCTTGAACCTTTTCATATTATAATTTTTTTTATTGTGTAAAATCAATTTTAAAATTATATATTATTAAATCTCAAAAGTTTTAGATTAGGGGCAATGAAGCACAGTGCAGTAACCATGATCTAAGCTATTTGAATATGAACAATGGGGGATGGCTAGTGAACAAATTACAACTAACCTAGCATTTAATGTAATTTTGTATATTGTTCCTTTTTCTTTATTTTTATTTCGTGCATGTGTAGGATTACACACACCACTTAGTTTAGGAACTTCTTAATTTAATGACATGAGTGCTATATTTGTGTACTTGCATATGTGATGTGAAAGGGTTAGTGATTTTGATTCAATTCTACACAACTTAGAAACACCTTTAAGGATAAAAATTAAGAACTTGCATAGAAAACTTAAAAATTTGTTATAATTAGGATGTATCTTCCCTTGACTTGAGACTTTGAAAAAATAAACTTAGTAATATCACCCACCCATACAAATTATTTCACTAATGTTTGGTGATCATTAGGCTTTCTAATCAATCTATTTAGAATTAATCCCTTAATTAACCCTTTAGCCTTAATAAAAGTCTAATAAAGGGGGGCTAAATAATTAAAATTCAATTATAAAAATTCCTGCACACGTGCTTCAGTTGCTAAGTCCCCCAAGTAATAAAAAGATTATGACCAGTGTGTTTATTTATTTATTTACATACATATAACTGCTTGGAAATATTTTTGATTTATTAACTACTTAGGATAACCCTGCCGGAGAGTCTAGAATTTTTTTTTATTTATATACAAATGTAATTTGTGCAAGTGTTAAGTGCTGTGAAAGTGTAGTTTTGAGTTGAGATACATATGTCCAAATCTTGGATTCCGAAGAGAAAATGACACCCCTTAGGGGAATGGTCCTTTTCTATTTAAAAATCCAAATTTGGATCACTACCACCTTACCCAAAGAGGAAAGAGTGACCTTCCCTTCAAAGGAAGTGCCCTCTTATCCATTTGGGCAGCCTACTACGAAGAATCGAAGGAGCTTAAAGAAAAGGAGCCTGAAGGAGAATAAGATTGAAGATTTGAAGACAAGGAGTATCTCGCTCAAAACCACTTGCATCTTTATTAGGTTTAGAATTTTGATTATTGTCAGTGGTGCCCGACCACTTTACTTTCTATAAAATCCTGGTTTGTAATAAGCAAGGTAACTTCGCCTATGGACATTTATTAATTAATTTATTTATATTTGATGTGTTGAGATGATTGCGTATATAATTATCTACTTTTTTAGGTTCTGCACTACATTAGTTAGGTTAGGATGACTGTGGTCCAGCATCCAAAATTAGATTTAGAATTCGGGGCATATCTTTGATTATAAGACCTCAACCTTTGGGAATATAATCCTAAATTTTTAGTAAAATGCTCAATTTTAATTAAATATCATTTCAACCCAAAATGTGAAGCACAACATTCAGATTAAGTTGGGACACTTCTGGATGGTTATGGAATCTCAAAGTGTCCCCTAATTTTTTTTCCTTGGTACTGTTAATAACTGCTCAACCTTGCTCCAATCCCTTTTGAGATTCAAAAATTCACCTCTTTTTTGATATCACTCCTAGAAAACCCAACAAAATTGTCACTATTTTAATCAAGAGTCTTTGTGAGGGACTCTACTCCCTATGATGTAATTAATTTCAAGGGCTTGCACTTGTTGGAGATTTAAAACCACATACACTTGATTTTCAAAACTCACTCAACACTTCTTTTGGGAGATATACTTCATAACGATCATTATTATCATAGTTATATGATCATTAACATACAATATTCTCTTTCTCCAAAAGGGATCTATCGTGTGTTAATATCAAGTTTGAAATGAAATTAACTATCTCCTTATCTTAATTATCATGCCTCGATTTTAGATTAAATCTCATTTTTACCCTCATAGGGTCATATGCTGTTGTCCTTTAAATCAGGATACGATTGCTAAGAGAAAATTTATAATTTTGGAACTAAACCTATTAGGAGATTTTATCTCGCCTTTCGAGGTAATATATTATCACCAATGGTCCCTTCAGCTCCAGAATTAAAATCTAAATATAATTCCAAGTTTCCCAAAAGAAACATTTGAGGCTCAAATTAGTATTCTTTGGAAAAAAAATTAACCAACGACGATCGCTATCGTCAAGCCCGAATAACTACTGAATAGTGGTATTTTCTCACTTTGGGGAGATATTATTTTTTCATAAGGTTTTGGGCATGAAATCAATGATAATCTACTTAGGATACCATAATTAGGAATTAGAACGAACTCCATTTTGACCCTTTGAGGTCATATGTGGTTTATCTCAGATCTAGTTATGATATTCAAAGTAGGACTTATAATTTTGGATTTTAATCATATTTTAAATTTTAATCTCCACTTTTTGAAGTGGTATAATTTTTCTAATAGGACGTTCAATCTTAAAATTCGAGTCTAAAAGTTTATTTCAAAAATTTAAAGAAAATTAAGCATTTCAAAACATGTTTTCAAAATTCCACCAATAAAAAATGGCATGCCCGGGGGGACTTAATCTCTCTCTCCATCTCTAATAGAGACAAAATTTCGTTTCATCAGTAGTCTTAACTAGCTTTTCTTCTGATGGTCCCTCTACCCATTTCTTTCTTGGGTGAGTGTGGCCAACATCTAAAATAAAATATATATTTACCTCCAATTTTTTTTTTTAGTTAAATATTGATTCTCATTTTGACCTTCTACCCCCGGGCCAACCAGTAGGGTGATAGTGTCAAACCAGATTTTTGAGATATCCTTTTCAATTCTACGAATTTATGTTGATGATTTCTGATTCAATACATAAATTCTTAAGATTGAAAGAAATTTTAGATATCTTAATTTTCGTATTTAAAACACCTTAGCCTTAACCCCTCACCCCTTTTCTTTTTACCCTTAAAGGTGGGGAGAGTTAGGCAACCCACTTTACTTGAGCTTTCTCATAATTTCATAAGCCATCGGGCTAGGGGAAATTTTGCCCGTTGTGTTTTGGAATTTGCGAGAAGCCCACCTTAAATCTCATAAAATTCAAATCTTTTTAAACTCTCTTTAAATCTCAAGTCATTATATGTTACCCCACAGTATCCTCCTGTGGGCTAGCATGTGCTATGAAGTTTGATTCTTCCCTAGCACATATCTGATCTCTTTACCCTACTAATATGTGTTGAGCAACAATTTATACTACTTAGCATGTATTGGAGGGTTGAGATTTTTTTATGAGCCTTGATCTTCTAAGAGAAAAATTATTTTCCTTTAAAAAAAAATCTAATTCCAATCCTTTCTTTAAATTTCAGAAAATTTCAAATGGCCGAAAAATTAATCTTCTCTTTCGACCGAGAGCTGTCCTCAACAGTTAATGATCAAGGAAGCACTATAATTTTTGGGATGGGATTCAATACCCTTGAGTTGTCCATGGATGAACACAAGATAGTTGACTTCGATGACAGTAAGGAAGTTTCTCCAGTGGTTGAGTTGATTATGGGATCTGCACCCACCTTACCAGTAAATAGTGATGAACAGAAACAGTCTGAACCAGTTGTTGAGGTGCCCATTGAAGTTAAGTCTATTTTTAAGGAAGGGTCTAGTTCTATACTTACTTTTGCTACTAAGAACAAGAGAAAGAACTATCTGAGGAGACTTAAAAAGAAGATCTCTAAAGCAAAGAGAGTCATTCCTTTTAAGACCTTAGCCTAAGTAGAGCCCGAGGCTGCGAAGGAGCTGCATATTCCTGGTTCCTCTCCCCTCCTCAAGGGGAGTTGCTTTTCATCCCTTGCTGCTGCTCAGGGGAATGAGAGGGCGGCTAGGATAGCTCATTCCCCATCATGCCCAGTTGACTATTCAACAAAGAAGACTCCAAAGGAGAAGCACCTCCAGAGGAGAAGAATATTATGGAACATAATCTACACCTGTACTGCACAATCTGGGCTAACCAAAGAGGAGTATGTTTTGAAACAGTTAAAAGGAGTTATCTCCCATCATTTTTAGAAGGAGTTCTTAAAGAAGAAGTGTTTGAAACAAAGAACTTAACACCTTAGCCTGTTTGGAGAAATAAGAAGTATGTCCGACAACCTGTCACTTCAGTACTAGTTGACGGGTATCACTGGGTGCCACACCTTCCATCTTCTAAAATGGAAGGTATTGTGTTGATTGGGTTCGAGAGAGGCCACCGTCCTGCTGGTAGACCCTTGGTACCCCCTCCTAGACCCCTAAAGTTGGCCTTAGTGATCGTCAAGCCAAAGGAGGCTGAGATTCGAAGACCTGTAGATGTTAAGGGCAGAGGCCCAAGTCCCCTGAGAAAAGATTTGTGCCTAAGAGAACAAAGTTGGAGATCTTGCCACCACCTCCTAGAACTTCTAAGTTTATCCTTCAACTCCAATGAGTTCCAGCTTGCACTCCTCTGGCCCCAATTGATCTGATGGATGCTCATGTTAGTACTTCAGTTGTGACAGTCAACAGTGCTTCCACTACTAGTTTAGTACATGTTCCAGTCATCACCTCCGCTGCTGTTCTGGTTGATGTTCCCCAAGATCTATGTGTCATTCCTAGGCTCCCTAATCAGGTATTCAAGGACTTTACTTTGTCAGATGTAGGAGCTATTACCCTCCAAGCTTCTACTTCGCCCCTCAAGGTATGTGTCCCTCACCCAGCAAAGAATCCCACTCTTTTGATTACTAATCCTGGGACAATCGAGGAGGAGAGAACTAACCAAGACCAAGAAATGACAGATGATCCAGCTTCAAAACCTCAACCAAATCCTAACCCAAAACTCACAAAAATCATAGTATAAGGCAAGCAACCTGTCTTTGAAGATCTAAATCAAAATTCCCCTCAGCAATCTGAATTTCCTTTTTATTTTTCAAGAAGAATAGCTAATAAAAATTAATTCTTAGGATCTAAAAAATAAATTTAAATGAAAATACATATTTTTCCAAAAATTTATGGTATTATACACATTTTTATGATTTAAAATGAGTTTATAGTATATTTTTGAAGTTTAAAATAATTAGAGGCTATTTAGAAATAATTTAAAATATGAAGTAAATAAAAATAATTATTAATTTAGGTTAAATTAAGTGTTAAAGATTCTGAATTTAGAATAACTTTATAAAAAAATAAATTTTGTACATTTTAGAAAGTAATCAAGTCTTAAATTTACTAATTATTAATTAAGTAATTTAGGTAATCAGTTAATTAAGGTAATTTAAAAAATGAAAATATTTGTTAATTTAAGTTAAAATAATAATAGTAATTCTCTAATATTTTAAAAAAATTAAGGAAAATAACTTTTACAATTTTAGAAAACGATTAAATCGTACATTAAATAATTATTAGTTAATAATTTAAATATTTAATTAGGTAAAATTACTTAAAATAGAAAAGTATTTATTATATTACACCTAATTTGAAATTAAATAATTATAAATATTTTTTTGATATTTCAAAAGAATTTAACATAATAATTACAAAACTATTTAGAAAATATTTCGAATTTACATTTAATTATCGCCGGTGAGCTTTGACTGGTGAGTTTTGATTGGGAAAGATGGGAGAGGTTGGAGGAGCTCACACGCACACTATTTCTTAGGTTGAGGGAGCTTAGGATGAAAATAAATACAAGTTCCCCTACATGAAGTCCTAATGGCCCTATTTATACCTCTAACCCTATGATGGACGGTATGGATTAATCCTAGATTAGATTAGGAGGGAAATAAGGCTCCCTTGGCCGTGATTTGAACAAAGGGGAGTTAATAGGGCTTGAAATGCATTAAAGGGGCTTTAAATTGACCTAAATAGGTCAAATTGACCCATTAAGACTTGGATTGACCAAGTCAAGGGTTAACTTGGTCAACTTGGTCAGATAGGTCCATGGGATGGAAGATTTGAGCTAAAGATAGGTTTGAGTAGGCTTTGAAATTAAATTAGACCCATTAGGGCTTAATGGGTCAACCGAGGTTGACCTAGTCAACCAAGTTGACCCAAGACATGGGTCTGAGCTCAATGATATTTATTGATTTAGAAAAAGCATATGATAAAGTTAACGCAAGGGAGGTGGTCTTAGGGCCTAACTTTGTAAATTTGACCAAGTCAACCTCTTTGACCAAAAATTTAGGTAAAAGTTATTGAGAGAGTTGCTATTCAGCTTTGCATGTTTTACATTCTTGCAACTTGTATATTTTTAATGATTCCAAATATTATTTTATTATTATTATTTTCTCCTAAAATATTTTGGATGAATTATTTTTGCTCTTGTGTGTACTAACATTTCAGGAAAATCATACTCCAGATTATTGAAGACTTCAAATAAAAATTAGCTTAGAATGTTTTGTTAATTGAAGTCTGTATTTTTTATTTTATTTAGTCTAAGAGAGTGTGATTGTAATTGAGTAACTAAGCACACACACAATTGGGGAAGAGTTTTAAAATTCACATTTTTAAACTGATCGTACTATACAAACCATGTTCGTACAAAATGATCTGGTTAGTTATACTCCCAAACGAGCAATGGATTGAACAGAGAGGGTAAAATTTTTTCTAAGTATAGATCATCCAGACGATATTTCTAATTCATCCCAAGACGATCTCCTCAAGATTTTTCAATTGCTATGTTCATCCAAACGATTTTTCTAATTTGTCCTAGGACGATCTCCTCGGGATTTGTCAATTGCTATGTTTGTCCAGACAATTTTTATTCCCATTCATCCCAGGATGATCTCTTCGGGGTTATTCAATTGCTTTGTTCATACGGATAATATTATACAATCATCCCAAGATAATCTCATCGGGATTTGTCAATTGCTTTATTTGTATGGACGATATTATCCAATCATATCGGGACAAAGGGCTCTGTTCTATATACTTAGAATTCATCCTAACTTTTTGTACCAACAAACTTTAAAAATTAAATATTTGTAGTAGACAAACGAAGTTCGTACGGGATGATGATCATGTATGAAAGAATTTCATATTGATTTAATTTGAGATTGTACGCAATAGTTTTTATATTGTTCGTATATACAAAATACAATCGTACGGGATGATCGTGAATGTACATATTTGAAAAATGTAATTTTCTGGATGGTTTTTTGTGTCTTTTCTATAAAAGGTCCACTTAAGACTGTAATGCAATCTTTTTATCACTTGGTCTTCATGAATACTAAAGATAATTTGAAGGAGAGAGTGAGAGAGTGTGTTTGAAGGAGATTTCTTACTATTGGAGCGTAAAAGTTTCACTTGGTTACTCAAAGGTAAGGTTCTTTATGTGTACTCTGTTATTTATTCACTCTTTTCTCTTATCCTTCTAGATTTCTCATGAGAAGATATTTCAAGAAGATCAAGTTCTTTGCCGACACTCGAGGAGTGTGAACAGCTGAAGGTTTTCTGCCTATACTTGGAGAGTGTGAACAGCGGAAGGTTCTATACCTACACTTGGAGAGTGTGCACAGCAAAAGTTTCTCTGCCTACACTTAGAGAGTGTGAACAGCGGAAGGTTCTCTGCCAGCACTCGAGGAGTGTGAATAATCGAAGGTTCTCTACATACACTTGGAGAGTGTGAACAGAGGAAGGTTCTCTTCCTACATTTGGAGAGTGTGAACAGCGGAAGGTTCTCTGCCTACACTTGGAGTGTGAATAGTGGAAGGTTCTCTGTCGACACTTGGATGGTGTAAAAGGATGACGTTTTTCTGCCACATCGAGTAGTGGTGGAAGAGAATTTTTTTGTGAAGGCTTCTTAGTCTTTCTTTGGGGGCAAAAGGAGAGACATTAGTGGTAATATTGCAATAAATGAAGTGGGAGACTTTAGGGAGTGGATGTAGGTCGTGTTTGACCAAACCACTATAAACCATTGTCTTTTTTATTTCTGCTGCCTTTAATTTCTAGTTTTTATTTTTCTGTGATTGAAAAATTATTTTTGAAAACATAAAAATCAACTTGCTCATTTTTTTAATCAATTTTGAAATTTTAATTAAAATAAGAGGAAAAATTTTAAATTATCAATTCACCCCCCTCCTCTTGGTTAACCTTTAGGACATAAGCTTAGGTATAGCAACCTAACTCATATTTAACAAGTGGTATCAGAATAGTGTTTCAAAATCAGAAGTTTAAACTACTTTTTGATTAATGAATATGGCTACTTTCGGAAATCGAAACACACCTGAAGGGTATTCGATCACTAGACCTCCTTTGTTTGATAATATCTTCTTTAATTTTTGGAAAACATGCATGTCTATATTTTTACAGTCACTTGATTATCATATGTGGATCTTAGTACAGGAAGGGTATACAAAACCAACTAGATTTGTTGATGGCATTAGAGTAAAAACACCATTTACTTATTGGACTATGTTAGAACGTAACTTAGCACAACTTAATGCTAAATATTTAAATATTTTGTGCACTTAAGTTAGAGGACTACATGCAAGTTTTCACTTGCAATAGTGGAAAGGACATATATGATAGACTCTGTATAACTTATAAAGGGACTAATGAAGTTAAACAGTCTAGATTAAATATATTGTTGCATGACTATAAATTATTTTGCATGAAATCAAATGAATCTATTTCTGATATATACACAAGATTCACTCAGATAGTCACTTCTTTGTATGCAGTAGGTAGAGAATTAACAAATGCTGAAATGGTTAATAAGATTCTCGTTGTTTTCCTACTGCTTATGATACAAAAATTACTGCTATATCAGAGTCTAAAGATTTAAATGTTTACTCTGTTGACAATCTTCTTAGATCACTAATTACTTACGAGCAATGAGTGAGTCAAAGAAAGATTGATGTAGGAGAACCACGAAGGGAGAAGAACATAGCACTGAAAGTGGAGGAGTCAGAGAGTGATCTATCACAACTTGAGGATGAGGACGACATAGCATTAATGACTAGATAATTCAGAAGCTTTCTAAAGAGGAAGCAAAAGAGACATTAGTAATGGAATTGAGGTAAGTTCAATAGGAATGTCAAGATTTTTAATGAAGTGATTTGCTACGAGTTTAGGAAACTTGGACACATTAAGTTAGATTGCCTACAACTTAAAGTCACTCTTAGTAAGGAGAAGGTAGAGGAGAAACTAAATATGAAAAAGGGTAAGAAGAAATTTCAATGAGCTTTCTGGGCGGACTCAACTTCACACTCGTCAGAGACTAAGAAGGAAAAGGAAGTCACCAATATGTTCTTGATGGCTGATAATCTTGATCAGTTCAATTAAGAAGAGGTATATGATTTAACTTATAATAAACTTTTTGAAGTCTCTAAAAGAATACATGATGCATATAGAAAACTAAAGAAAATGCATGCTAGTCTGAACTTAGAATTACAAGAAATACAAAAAGAATATGAAATCCTTAGGAAAGATCATGCATTAATTGATAGCAATCACAAAAAATTACTTTGAGTTCAATGATTTGAATAAGGCTAATGAAAATTTAAAATCATCCTACATAAAATTGGAAAAAGAATTTAAATATTTTAAGGATGAACCAGAGAGTAAAAAATATTAGTTGAATTATACTAATCGTGTGTTGGAAGATATGAATACATTTTTTAGATTAAAAATAAAAGTTCTCGAGGAAAATAGGATACCCCTAAGACTTGAAGATTTCACTAATCCTATTTTGTATGCAAAATTTATACAATCCAGGAATAGATAGAATAATTATAGAAGATTAATAAATCTTTTTTCTGGAGTTAAATGCTATAATTATGGATTGATTGTACATATATCACACACCTGTACATTGGATAGAAAAACTTATTTGGTATGGAAACCTAAGATTCATAAACCTAGATATATAATACATGCATCTATTTTAAAATTTCCAAAAGGAGAACCCAAACTTGTTTGGGTTCCCAGGTTTAACATTTAATGATTTTGCAGGCTCGCTCTCACACAAGGTCTTGTGAGAGCATATGGTACCTGGACAGCGGGTTCTCAAAGCATATGACTAGAGAACATATAGCTGGAAGCTAGGAGTGAAGGCAGGGTTACACTTGGAGATAACACCACAAAGAACATGGTGAGATTAGATATGATAGGGAACTTAAAAACTTTTTTTTTTAATATTTTATTAGTAGAAGACTTAAAGTATAATCTTTTGAGTATTAGTCAGCTATGTGATAAAGGATATTGTGTTAAATGTTTTCCTACTAGCTGCATATAAAAAGATCCTACTAGCTGCATATTAAGCATGAATGGTAATAATATTTTACATAATATATGAGTAAATAATGTTTATATGCTAGATTAGAATTGTATCAAAATGCCTACTACTTTTTATTTAAAAACTATTTCTGATGAGTCATGACAATGACACATAGTAGGCTTTATCACTCTACTATGAAAAACTTTAGGAGGATTATCCAAAAGAACTTAATGAGAGATATACCGAAACTAGACTTTACTAAGGATCACCTTTGTGATGCATGTCAATTAGGAAAATAGGTGAAGTCATCTTTTTAGTCCAATAAAGATCTTAAAACTAGTAAACCATTGGAGATTTTGCATATGGATTTTTTTTACCAATTAGAACTGTAAGTCTAGGAGGGAAGGTATACGGATTTGTGATTGCGGATGATTTTTCTAGATTTGCATGGGTTCAATTCTTATATCATAAGAGTAAATCATTTGAGAAGTTTAGAGATTTTTTACTTTGATTTAGAGGAAACTAGGTTGTGAGATTTTAACGATTCAAAGTGATCACGGTGGAGAATTTGAAAATGAGAAATTTGAAGATTTCTGTAAGGAGAAAGGAATTGATCACAATTTTTCTACACCTAGAACCCCTTAGTAAAATGGGAAAGTCAAAAGGAAAAAAGAACATTAATAGAAGCCGCTCAAGCCATGTTGGCAGAATATTCACTTCCTAAATATTTTTGGAATGATGTGGTTAGCATAACATGTTATGTTTTGAATAGGGTGAACATCAGATCAAACTTGAATAAAATACCCTATGAGTTACTTAAAGGGAGAACACCTAATTTATCATATTTGCATGTCTTTTGATATAAGGTGTTCATTCATAACAATGAAAAATCTTCCTTAAAAAAATTTGATCCAAAATCAGATGAAAGAATTTTTCTAGGATACTCTAGTGTTGGAAAATCTTATAGAGTATTCAATAAAAGAACTTTGATAATTGATAAAACCACACATATTTTATTTAATGAATCTAGAATTTTGGAAGATCCAATTGTTGAAGAGGATGAGATAGAAATTGACCCCCAAAAGATTGAGAAAATAAATTTGGATAAAAACTTGGAGATAGAAAACCTAATGCCTAGAGATTTGAGATTTTCTAAAAACCACCCAAAAGAATTGATTATAGGTGAACCTAGTGAGGGTGTTAGGACTAGGAGTTGACTAAATAAAGAAGTCAATCACTCAGCATTTATTTCTATGATAGAATCCATAAATATTGGTCAAACACTTTTAGATGAATTTTTTATTTTGGCAATGTAAGAAGAATTAAATCAATTCGTAAGAAATGAAGTTTGTGAATTAACTGCAAGGCTAAAAGATCAAAGTGTTGTTGGGACTAAGTGGGTAAACAAGAACAAAATAAATGACTCAAGAGTAGTCAATAGAAATAAAACTAGATTGGTGTCTGGGGTATAATTAGATTGAAGGGATTGATTTTGAGGAGACTTTTGCTCATGTAGCTAGACTTTAAGCAATTAAGGTTTTGTTAGCCTTTGTCTGTTTTAGAGGATTTAAATTGTATCAAATGAATGTTAAAAGTGTCTTTTTGAATGGAATAATTTAAGAGGATGTTTTATGTTGAATAACCTCCAGGTTTTGAAAATTCAAAATACTCAAATCATATTTTTAAATTGAAAAAGGCATTATATGGATTGAAACATGCGCCCTTGGTATGAGAGGTTGAGCACCTTCCTTCTTGAGAGATCTTTTAAAAAAGGAAGTGTGGACATAACTCCTTTTTAAAGAAATTAGGAGAGGATATACTCATTGTACAAATTTATGTTGATGATATCATATTTGGATCTACAAATAAAAATCTTGTGATAATTCTTCTAAAACAATGAGTAGTGAATTTGAGATAAGCCTAATGGGAGATTTGAGTTACTTTATAGGATTTAGTATTAAACAAATTGAGGAGGGTACATTTCTTAGTCAGTCAAAGTATGTTAAGGACATTCTAAAAAAGTATAAAATGGATAATGCAAAACCTTTTAGTACACCTATGAGTTTCTCAGTTCAATTGGATAAAGACCCAAAGAAAAAATCTGTTGATCAAAAGAAATTTAGAGGAATTATTGGATCTTTGCTTTACTTGACACCTAGCCAACCTAATATTATGTTTTGTATTTTTTTATGTGCTAGATTTCAATCAGATCCAAAAGCATTATATTTGATAGCAGTGAAAATGATTTTGAGATATCTCTTGGGAACTCAGAACTTTGGAATTTGGTGTCCTAAGTTTGGCTCTTCATTTGAAATAATTGGATATTCAGATTCAGACTTTGCAGGTTGTAGGGTTAATAGAAAGAGTACTTTTGGAACTTGTTAATTTTTTTGAAATTCTTTAGTCTCTTGGACCAGTAGAAAACAAAATTACGTAGTCCTATATACTATTGAAGTTGAATACATTGCATTAGGAAGTTGTGTGGCACAAGTACTTTAGTTGAAACAACAATTAATTGATTTAGGATTAATAATAGGCACAATTCTTATTTATTGTGATAATACTAGTTCTATTTATATTTCAAAAAATCATATTCAACATTCAAGAACCATACATATTGACATCATGCATCATTTCATAAGGGATCATGTATCCAAAGGAGAAATTGAACTCAATCATATTTCAATTGAAAATCAACTTGCATATATTTTTACGAAACCACTAGTCTTTGATACTTTCAGTATATTAAGAACAAGGCTTGGTGTGATTGATTTAAATACTTAATTAAAGTTTCTGCAACATTGATATGTATTTTTTTTTGTGAGTGTGTTTTTGTGTTTTTTATTTCACTTTGTTATTTTTTTCTGTTTTTGCGCATGTTTGCTTCAGTGACTTTTTGTCTTTTATTTTGTGCATTTTCAAATGCACATTGACATTCACATTTTTGAGCAATTATACAAAATTTTCAAAGTGTGATATTCGCCTATATGAAATCAATTTCATACTGGACAAATCCTGTAGCGTATCGAATGTTGAGTTGAACAGTCTGTGTGCTATTTTTTTAGTTGTTATTATAGTTCGTCTGTACGATTCTTAGATCGTCTAGATGATATATATTCATTTGTATGTACGCATATAGATGGTTATATGGACATAATTAGTTTTTTTTATTTTTGATAATACATACGAACCTTGAGTTAATCCATACGAACACATGGCATTCTGAGTAGGGGACATTTCAAACCGTCATGAAAATGATCTTAAATAACTGATCGTCCCTGAAGAATACCTGTTCGTCTGTATGATCATTTGGTCAAAAAGTCTGTATGAAAGCATGCCTCTTAACTTTCATGATTACGAAAAGCTATTTCATTTTGGATGCATTAATTCGTACATACAAAATTTTATTTTGTACGTATGAACTCAACATCGTACAGTACGAAACCTATTTCGTACGTACGAAAGATCAATTTTTTAAAATAAAAGGGTTTAAAACTCTATTTTCATACACTTCAAAAGCCTTTCCAAATCCTCTCATCTTTCCAAATTTATCAAATGGCAAGCTCAAGCAAAAGGACAAGAGTGGCTAAGGGACTAACTAGGGGACCTTCCTCTAGAAATCCTAAAGAAAATTTCTTGTCCAAAGCAAGAAAAAAATCTTTTCATAGGTTCGTTTATGCTAAAATCACCCCTTCTAGAGTTCTTATCCAGTAGCACATTAACTTTAAAGTAATGCACCCTTTTTCTTCTATCCAGTTTGCTTTTATTCTGATCCTAATCCATTCCTACAACAAGGAAACATTCAACTATTTCCTTGCAAACATGAACTTTAATACTGACCAGAGTGTGATTAGATCCAATGTTTTGAAAAAGAAGGTAGAAATAACTAAGGAGGATTTAGGGATATTCTTAAATTTAAGGACTCAAGGGATTAGAGCCCATACCTTTATCTCTTCGTCTAAGTTTAACTGGATTATGATAAATCAAGTTATTAAAGGGATTATTGATGTATGTCATGTGTCTAAGGTGTCCACTCTTAACCGAAATGCTCGAATCATCCAACATGTTATTCGGACTTTCATAATTCCTAAAGTTGCTGATTGAATAAATATTACTCATCTTCTTTCCACTGTAACATACTTGATTATGACTAGCCAACCAATAGACGAAGCCCAAATGATTATTGATTTTATGTATGGACTTTTTGAGATTAGCCATGCCTCCCATAAGAGAAAGAAGAATATAGCCTTAAGACATCTTGTGACCCATATTCTTGAAAAGAAGTTTGAACTAGTTCATTATGTTCAACATCTAGAAGAGCCTATCTACTATAATGATGGATCATTCTGAGCAATTTTTAATAAAGATGCATAATTCAAATGTGGTGACTCTGAGGAAGAAAGGAGAAGACCTACACCTGCACTTGCTGTTGGACCAAACTTTCAGGAGATGGTCCAGTGCTTTGATCATCTTGAGAGCCACTTTGATCAACGTTTTGATCAAATTAAAACTCATTTTCAGTAGCAGGATTTTCAATATCAGTATGATCTAGGCTGGGTAAGAGATCAATTTGAATCATTCAACACTAATATAACTATGATGAATAGCTATTTTAATTTATTCAACCAACCACCTCCTCCAGATCAGGGCCCCTCAGAATGATGAATGTACTTCTTTTGTGATTGTCATTTTCATACTTATGATGTAATGTGATGATGTTTGGAGTTTTTGTAACCGTATTTTGTTTGTGTTTTTATATTAGTTATTTTTATTTTCAAGTTAAAATTGATATCAATTGTTCTCAAATGTATTATCATTTACCTTGATATCAATAAAGTCTATTTTGTCTTGTTTTTAGTTGTTTTTGATCTCTTTCAGAAATGTTTGTTAGCCTATATGATTATCCTAACATATTTGATCTAATAAGTGGTATAATTTGAAAAGCAATACAAAATTGAATTCATTAGAAAATCTAATTTTTCAAAAATTTAAATTAGCTTATAACTCGATCAAGTTAAGGCTATCAATCTCTTATTTCTTTATAGACTAACATAACTTTAATATTATTATTGTAATTTTGATATTTTATTATTTTTCATTTCTCTTTTCAATATAAGTATCTTTGTACTTAGAGAAATTTGAGCTTTTAGATTATCGATCTTGGAAAGATCAATTAAAAATTTGAAAAATGTACAAACGTACAAAAATTAAAAGAATGTGTAATGGTTCGCAAATTGAAAAAGAGGTACAAAATTAGCCCAATATAAAAATATGCATAAAGTATGCCACAAGTTTTGAAATGATGTGCAAAGCGCCACAATTATATGATCTTTCCTAAATCTTTTAATTTTTAAATTTAAATGAATCTTTTATTCAATTTTATTTTATATTGAAATTTGAAGTAAATAAATTTTTATTTCATCTACTTTGCAATAATTTTCATTATCTGATTGTATATACTGATTCCTAATCTTAATATTTTTTCATATCTATGTTATATATAAACTTAAATCATATGAATTCTTTTTTTCTAATGACATTTATATTTTTATTGCAAATATAACTTAATCTCTTTCAGGATCAATTATCAAAGGCT